>NW_028046293.1:0-9315 GCF_054177405.1 Leptonychotes weddellii
TATCATTAGTACTTGTATAAATATTATTGTGAATGGTGGTTAAGGAATTTATTTAGACCATAAAACTGCCTAAACATAATGTAACATAAATACTGTAACTTCAAAGACAAATAGTATTTAAAAATCAGTAAATTATTCCTGCAATAGAATAATCCCCAAATATGTAAGTCTTCGTGAAGAACTGTAATTTCATCTATTGAAGAATAAACTTAGAAAAATACAGGGGATGGGGTTTTTGAAGGGGAATTCTGGGCATATCTATAGGTTTCAGATGTGGAGGATGCTTAAAAATTATACTTCTTTTATTCCATAAATTAGAGATTTCCTCTTCTTTGATAGAACCCCTTTCATAGAAGGACCAAGAAGTTAGGATTGTTTGAATGTTCAGAAAGGTAAGAAGGTGGGGAAAAGAGATAGCCATTCTTGAAATAATTGAATAAATTATGAAGAAGAGAGGAGAGAATAATGTTAGCTGCAGGAAATGCATATAGTTTTAGAATTAAAAAAATGACCTGGGGTGGTATTAACTGAGCTATGACGAGGGGTGAAAAGTGGAAGGGAACAAAGGAATAGCTTGGCTTGGGTGACTTATTCTGAAGGGGAAGGAAGAGAGGAGGTTGTGACAGAAGAAAAGCTTTCTAGGGAATAGATTTCCACGCTCCTCACCACAGGCACAGTTAGCTGAAGACACAGTGACATCTGGGTCCTTGAGTCTTGGGTGGCAGCATGCAGTGGTCCTTGCCCCTCAATCTCCACTTCTATTGCTTGGGTTTGTAAGCCAAAGACTCTCAGTATATCTATAGCATGACTTGTTCTCTACCTTGAAAATATCAATTTTAAATCTGGAGTCCTAACTTGCAAGTTCACTGCTCATTTAAAATAGGTTCTAATTGTCACATAATTCATGGTTAAATACAGTCAGATTTTAACTCTGTTGCCGAGACAGCCACTAAGCAATGCAAAACAAAGCAACAAAACTCTGTAGTTATACAACTAACTTATGAATTAGTGTTAGTCCTTGTTTCCAAAACTAATATCACAAGATTGGAAATAACAGGGAATGAAGTAATTGCGTTAAGTACTCTGTGACAGACACTGTGCTAGGGAGGCTATAAATGCTGTCTCCTTCATTTAAAATTCTATGAAGAGAATGTTATTTTTCTCTATTTTACAAACAATGAAAACAAAGGTCAGATTCATCACAGGGAACACACAAAGTACCACATGCAAGTGAATGGTAGTTCTTGGACCCTGAAAACTCAGGCTCTGTGCCATTATGCTATGCTGATCCTCAATCCATTAAGTTCTTTACTTAATCACCTACCAGACATCACATCCAAAGGAGGAAAAGATTTATCCAACTTAACTTCAGAAGACATGATTATCAGTCACTTTTGGACTTGGCAAGTTGAGTTGTGAGTGGGTGGCAATGGTTGATTGCTCTGTCATTGTTGCCAAATACCAGAGCTAGACAAAAGTTCCATTCTAAATGACCCAAGTGTCCCAGAGATAAAGGATGACCCTATCATAAACAAGGCTGGGAGTGGGTTCTGTGCCTAATGACCAGTGGTGCCAGAGGTTGTTGATGTCAAAGGCTCATTAACACACCAATAGTTCTGAGTGGTTTTTTTTTCCTGAAAGAAAGGGCTAAAATCCAAAACAAATGCATTTCATATTTGTATCTGTCTAGTTTTTACTGGAGCACAAACAAAATCTTTTCACACATACTGATGGAAGCCAGTTTTGATTTCCTATTTATCTCTGGGTTTGCTTTCTGAAAAAAAAAAAAAAAATCAGGTTCCTTCTCTACTATCAAGGGTAGAGATTACAGGAAATCAAATCCAAAAGTTCATAATAGCAATTCATTGCTACAAGTACATATTGAATGGTGCTCATTCTCTCAACAAAGATGTATTAAGCACCTATTCTATGCAAATCCCTCTGAGGATATAAATATGAATAAGACATGGTCCGTGCCTTTGAGAATTCCAGACTTTAGAAAAGGAGATGAAGAAATTCCCACAAATAGCTCTAATAGTGAGTGGAAATGAAATCAGCATTATAAAAGTACAAATAAAATGTTGGAGTGTGTGGCATAAAAAGCAGTTTATGGGCTGTGAGGTCTAAAATATCAGGGCTAGAACCCTGCCTTGGCCATTTATCGTGACACGGGGTACACAGTCCTGCTGAATCTCAGTTTCCTATTTGTGGAATAGTTCCGATAACACTTATCTCATTGCCTAAGGGTTAAAGGGCATAATGTATGCAAATTGCTTACACAGAAGTAGGCAGAAAATGCTATTATAAAGGATAGAAAAGGTTATTTCAAGCTAAGATCTGAGGGAAAGTTTCATGAAAAGAGTAACACTTTGAGTCTTAGAAGCTGGATGGAAAGAATGACATTGTCTAAAAAGCTGGGATGGAAGGGCATGTGGCGCCTTCAGAGAACAATGTGTTGCTCAGTTTAGCAGGAGTGGTAGTGTGTTGATGACCAACTGGGAACAGTGGAAGCAAATGTGAAAGAGGTGGCTGGATTGCAAATTGGAATTAATTTGGATGTTGGACTAAAGGGTTTTATTTTTTATTTTTTTTAAAGATTTATTTATTTTAGAAGATGGGTGGGGGGGAGAGGATGAGTGGGGGGAGGGGCAGAGGGAGAGAATCTGAAGCGGGTTCCATGGGACTTGATCCCATGGCCCAGGAGATCATGACCTGAGCTGAAACCAAGAGTCAGACGCTCAACTGACCGAGCCACCCAGGTGCCCTGGACTAAAGGGCTTTAGACCAGGGAGTCAGAGAATCACAACCCACAGGTCAAATCCAGTCTGCCACCTGTTTTAGTATGGCCCATGACCTAAGAATGGTTTTTACATTTTTCAGTGATGGGGAAGATAAATCAAAAGAAGAATAGTATGAGTATTATGTCAAAATCAGATTTCAGCATCTGTAAACTTTCATTTGGACATAGTCAAACCCATTTGTCTACACATGGTCTATGGCTGCTTTTGCCTATAGCAGAGGGCAGAGAAGAGTAGCTGTGACAGAGATCATCTGGCCATCAAAGCAAAGAATATATATTATCTGGCCCTTTACAGAGAAAGTTTGACGACCTCTGGTTGAGCATGTCTTCTGCAGGCAAAGAGAATTCAATGAAGGTTTTTGAACAGGAAGGTAATGAGCAAAGAGATGTTTACAAAATTAATTTTTCAGCTGAATTTGAGATACGAAGGGTAAGAGTCCATGCTACTTCTGATGAAGGTGATAAGGGCTGGCCAGGAATGGGGGCGGTGGGGATAAAGAGGAAGGGAGAATATTGGAGAATCACTGAAGGCAAATGTACACCTGATGATTCCCTATTTCTAAGTGTTTCATTTGGAATTTCAGTTCAATTAAAAAGACTAAGATCTTTCATTCAGGAAGACTTACTGATCATCTACTCAGAGGAAGAAAGTGGGAAGGGATGCTGTTTACCCAGGGAGAGAGAGGACCCTAATGAGCTTATTAGCCCAGCTGAGAGTACTAGACATATGGTAATGACCTCAGAGGGAGAGATTGGGAGACGGTCCAAAAGTTTGATCGCCTGGCTTATTTTCTTCTGCATAGCAAACTGGAACTAGTCTTTTGAGCAGTCTTGCTGTCCTGGGCTGCCACTATTCATCTCCCTACCACCACCCCCCGCCCCCCGAAAGGGACAAAAACCCTTTGTGAAAAGAGAGTATTTATTTCTATGGCTCTGGTATAACCCTAGATGAAGCAGGAATATCTTGGGATCTAGGTCTCAACTAAAAAGAGGCCAGCCCCTAACCAGCTCATGGCTGTCCCAGTGTTAAATATTTTAGAGACACCAGGGCAGCATTATTTACAGATCATTATCAGTAGCAGCCAGAAGAAATTAGAGAAGCCTTATCAGGCTGAGGTGTTTTGTTTACGACTAGTCATTAAAAAAAATTATAAATGCCTGAAGGCTCTGTATACTTTTTGCAATTTTTAAATACAACAGTGTTGCTTTACCATGAATAAATAGCAATAAAAATAAGATGGGCTAAATGGCACATGAATATTTATTGTGCAGATATTATTATATGTTTATTAACACAGCTGACTCTCAGAGCAAATGGTTTCTACTGGCATGGCATTCGTATGCCTTGGATATTCTATGACCTTCTGGATTTCAAATGTTGTATTCAGTTGTCTTGATAAGTTTACTATTCTTGAGAAGTTCACCTGACATTTTTTGTTGGGTAAATATGGTTGTCATGTATCTCTAGTTGTCCAAATTGATTTGTTGGGTTGTAACAAGAGTAGCCTGGTAATGTGGTTTTCTAAGTTGCAGAAATTGGTCTGTGGTTCTATAACATACTTAATTGATTCAAGGCCGGCCCTGCGACTTGCCAAACATTTGTCTTTGGGCAAATGCCATGGACGCAGTGGTTGCCTATCCAGTCTTTTCTCTGTTCTTCCCTTGTAAGTTTCCTATTTTGTTTCCATGTGCACCTCTCATATTCATGATTCAGAGGCAAGTGATCCCATTCCCAGCTCTAGAAATGGTCCTTATTAGTTTTAGCATTCTAGTGCATGAAATGCATTAGCAACAGCTATTGATTTAGGAGTTATCATAAGACCTAAGTTGTCCCTGTCAGCTTCAAGGGAAGAATAGATAATCCATCCAGAGAGCAGAAGACAGAAACAAGGAAACATGTAGCTAGGGTGTCACCAGGATCCATCTTGTTTGAACATTCGGTAGGACAGATACAGGATGAAGTGTATCCTGATGACAGAGATTTGGGGTCCTTCTAGGACACCTAGAGACTGCCTGCCACTGCACTGTCAGGTTCAGGCAATAACTCATTGCCTTGTTGGTCAAGTTTGAGTAGTGGTTTCTGTTACTTGCAGCCAAGGCATTCCAGTGGATGGTTAAATGCCCTCAAAACTATGCTCAGTCATCTCTAAGTATCTGTCTCATGGGGTTTTTTGTGAGGGTTGGTTGCAAGAGTTGAGAGTTGGTTAAGTGCTCAATGAATTTAGCAAGCCCTTGTTTTTATTCTCTGTAGTTAATAGATTAGTTTTGGGCCCAGATAATAGATACTTGATCATATTTGTTGATTCACAGTTTATATAAAACCTGCTCCATTTGCCAGCTGCTCACTGGCTTTGTTTTGATTTTCTCCTGGTTTCTGCATTTGCTTAAATAAATACTTTTACCAGATTAGAGAACTGTGGTGTTAGCATGAGCTTTTAGAAATGAACATGCCCCTTACTTCCTGAGCCTCTTTTGCCCTTTTCCCCAGTCTTTAAAATAAGATAGAAATCTAGAAAAGAGAGGTCTATTTGTCCAGAATCTGGGGAAGAGGTAGTCTTGTGAGAAGATTGTTTTCATAGTTTGTTCCTTATCAGTGAGGATATTTTCATTTTACATCCCTACTTAGCAGCGGAGTTAAACTAGAATCCAGCTCACACCCCTCCCCCTATTTCTGGTCCATTTTGATTTCTGTTTGTTTGTTTCTCCACTTGGTGGGTTCCTAAAATAATTCAATGCTGTGTGAACAGCTCTGACAAACTGTTGTTAGCTTTATTAATTTGCAGAATGTACAGTTTGCTGGCCAGGGTATGTTAATCTGCCATTACAGTTCCCTCCTTGTACATATTGAGCTGCTGTCTTGTTTGCATTAGCATTTCTTTATTAACCCACATCTGGGGGCTGACTCTGGGTGCATAATTGAAATGATGTTATTAGGTTTGCTGGTGTAGGCCACAGGAACCCAGGTGGCATAGTCTTGGGTAATGTGTTTAATTGCTTTGTAAATTATATATATATATATATCTTCTAGACCTTTCATTGGGTAAGTTCCCTTTGTTACAGGCTCACAACAATTGTTCTAGGCCAGTATTTTATTTTATTTTATTTTATTTTTCATATTTTATTTTATTTTTTTATTTTATTTTTATTTTTTAAGATCTTATTTTTTTATTTGACAGGGAGAGAGACAGTGAAAGAGGGAACACAAGCAGGGGGAGTGGGAGAGGGAGAAGCAGGCTCCCCACAGAGCAGGGAGCCTGATGCGGGGCTTGATCCCAGAACCCTGGGATCATGACCTGAGCCGAAGGCAGACGCTTAACGACTGAGCCACCCAGGCGCCCCTAGGCCAGTATTTTAAACTGTAGTTACTCTAGGGAACTTGAGAGGTGCTTTGGGGAGTCATAGACTAAAATGCGGGGGAAAAATGCAGGCTGGTTTTTTGGATGCATCTTAGGAGCATGTCTCAATATAGCCCATCTGAAAGGGTTCAGGGGATTGGAAGCAACATGAAGTTTCTCTGCCATTCTGGATGTAAAATCATCTTTTAAAAAATTGTATTTAAATTCAATTTAATTAACATATACTATATTATTAGTTTCAGAGTTATAATTTAGTGATCCATCAGTTATATACAATACCCAGTGCTCATTACTTGAAGTGCCCTCCTTAATGCCCATCACCCAATTACCCTTTCCCCCCACCCACCTCCCCTCCAGCAGTGCTCAGTTTCTTTCCTGTAATTAAGAGTCTCTTATGATTTGCCTCCCTCTCTGTTTTGTCTTATTTTATTTTTCCTTCCCTTCCTCTATAGTCATCTGTTTTGTTTCTTAATTTCCACATATGGGTGAAATCATATGGTATTTATCTTTCTCTGACTGACATTTTTCTCAGCATAATACCCTTTTGTTCCATCCACATTGTTGCAAATGGCAAGATTTCATTCTTTTTGATGGCTGAATAATATTCCACTATATGTATAGTAGAATATTTTTTATATATATAATATATACCACATCTTCTTTATCCATTCATCTGTTGATAGACATCTGGCTCTTTCCATAGTTGGCTATTGTGGACATTGCTGCTATAAACTTTAGGGTGCAGGTGCCCCTTTGAATCACTATGTTTGTATCCTTTGGATAAATACCTAGTACTACAATTGCTGGGTCATACGGTAGCTCTAATTTTAACTTTTTGAGGAACCTCCATACTGTTTTCCAGAGTGGCTGCACCAGTTTGCATTCCCACCAATTTGTAAGAGGGTTCCCCTTTCTCTGCATCCTTGCCAACATCTGTTGTTTCCTGAGATGTTCGTTTTAGCCATTCTGACCAGTGTGAGGTGGTATCTCATTGTGGTTTTGATTTGTATTTCCCTGATGCTGAGTGATGTGGAACATTTTTTTTTCATGTATCTGTTGGTCATTTGTATGTCTTTGTGAAGAAATGTCTGTTCATGTCTTCTGCCCAGTTCTTGACTGGATTTTTTATTTTTTGGGTGTTGAGTTTGATAAGTGCTTTATAGATCTTGGCTACTAGCCCTTTATCTGATAAGACATTTGTAAATATCTTCTCCCATTCCACAGGTTGCCTTTTAGTTTTGTTGACTGTTTCCTTTGTTGTGCAAAAGCTTTTTATCTTGATAAAGTCCCAAGAGTTCATTTTTGCTTTTGTTTCTCTTGTCTTTGGCGATGTGTCTAGCAAGAGGTTGCTGCAGTCAAGGTCAAAGAGGTTGCTGCCTGTGTTCTCCTCTAGGATTTTGGTGGATTCCTGTCTCACATTTAGGTCTTTCAGCCATTTGGAGTTTATCTTTGTGTATGGTGTAAGAAAATAGTCCGGTTTCATTCTTCTGCATGTGGTTGTCCAATTTTCCCAACACCATTTGTTGAAGAGACTGTCTTTTTTCCATTGGATATTCTTTCCTGCTTTGTCGAAGATTAGTTGACCATAGAGTTGAGGATCCGTTTCTGGGTTCTCTATTCTGTTCCATTGATTTATGCATCTTTTTTTTTTGTGCCAGTACCATACTGTCTTGATGATTACTGCTTTGTAATAGACACGTCTCCAAATGTAAGGGAAACAAAAGCAAAAATGAACTATTGGGACTTCATCAAGATAAAAAGCTTTGGACAGCAAAAGAAACAGTCAACAAAACCAAAAAACAACCTATGGAATGGGAGAAGATATTTGCAACTGTCTTATTAGATAAAGGGCTAGTATCTAGGATCTATAAAGAACTTATCAAACTCAACCCCCCCCCCAAAAAAAAAATCCAGTCAAGAACTGGGCAGAAGACATGAACAGACATTTCTCCAAAGAAGACACACAAATGGCCAACAGATACATGAAAAAATGCTCCACATCACTTGGCATCAAGGAAATACAAATCAAAACCACAATGAGATACTACCTCATATTGGTCAGAATGGCAAAAATTAACAAGTCAGCAAACACCAAATGTTGGCAAGGATGCAGAGAAAGGGGAACTGTCCTACACTATTGGTGGGAATACAAACTGGTATAGCCACTCGGGAAAACAGGATGGGGGTTCCTCAAGAACTTAAAAATAGAGCTAATCTATGACCCAGCAATTGTACTACTAGGTATTTACCCCAAAGATACTAATGTAATGATCTGAAGGGGCACCTGCACCCAAATGTTTATAGCAGCAATGTCCACAAGAGCCAAGATGTCCACGGACAGATGGATGGATAAAGATGTGGTATATATATATATATATATATATATATATATATATATATATATACACAATTGAATATTACTAAGCCATCAGAAAGGACGAATACTTACCATTTATATTGACGTGGATGGAATTGGAGGGTATTATGCTGAGCGAAATAAGTCAATCAAAGAAAGACAATTATCATATGGCTTCATTGATATGTGGAACATAAGAAATAGCATAGAGGACCATAGGGAAGGGAAGGAAAACTGAATGGGAAGTCATCAGAGAGAGAGAAAAACCATGAGAGACTCTTAACTATAGGAAACAAACTAAGGGCTGCTGAAGGGGAGGTGGGTGAAGGGACTGGGTAATTGGGTGATGGGCATTAAGGAGGGCACGTGATGTGATGAGCAATGGTGTTACATGCAACTGATGAATTATTGAACTCTATATCTGAATCTAATGATGTACTATATGTTGGCTAATTGAATTTAAATAAAAAAATAAAAATCAATTAAAAAAAGAATCTGCATCTGAAAAGAGAGATCCAAGTTAGAGATAAGCATTTGAGAATTCTTGAAATATAAATGATCATGGAAAACATGGGGAGAGATAGGATTACCCAGGAAGACATGCAGAACAGAATGTCAAGGATGGAACCCCTGGGAATGCAAACATTTTTCTCAGAAACTTCTGTGATTTTATAGATAAACTACTCTAACTACTGTTACATCAATATGTTATAGTTTTCCATGAAGTGTGAAATCTTAAAAAATTTTCTTCATTCTTAATGCTCCAGAATTCTTATTTTACAATAAAAGCAAATGAAAAAATA
>NW_028046294.1:0-429 GCF_054177405.1 Leptonychotes weddellii
CATGTGAAGGTCCTGAGTTCAGTCCTCAGGGAGGACAGCTCCTAACCTTTGTTAGCAGTTGGTCTGGCCTAATATTATGTTGGCAAAAAGAAAGGGCATAACAGGGGGCGCCTGGGTGGCTCAACTGGATAAGCATCTGCCTTTGGCTCAGGTCACAATCTCAGGGTCCTGGGATGGAGCCCCATATCGGGCTCCCTGCTCAGTAGGGAGTCTGCTTCTCCCTCTCCCTCTGCCCCTTCCCTCTGCTCCTCCCCTTTGCTCTCCCCTCGTACGTGCTCCCTCGTGCGTGTGCTCTCTCGTGCGTGCATGCTCTCTTGCTCGTGCTCTCCCTCAAATAAATAAAATCTTAAAAAAAAGAAAAAGAGGGCGCCTGGGTGGCTCAGTTGGTTAAGCGACTGCCTTCGGCTCAGGTCATGATCCTGGAGTCCC
>NW_028046295.1:0-429 GCF_054177405.1 Leptonychotes weddellii
CCCCCCCCATGCCACCTTTCCAGCACCTAAACCTTGGTAAGGCTGCACCTTCGGGAAGCTTCCCAAGGTCACTCTTTGGCCATCACAGTCACCCTGCCCTGGGTGAGACTCAGAGATACAGACAGGACCCCACTGGGCTCAGGGCCCTATCCAGCATTAGTGTCGCTGTGGAATCTGGAACCAGGGCTTGGGAGCTGCGTGGATTTTCATTCCTCTCGGTGATTTAAGTTCTGAGAAGAGTAGAAAATCAGGGCCTACTTAAATTACTGTGGCGTAACTCTCATGTCACCAAGCCAGTAATGAACGGCCATTGTTGCCTATTGATTTTAGCTGTTCCTTGAACACACTATGCTTGGAACTCTTTCTTGGAACCTCTCTTTCTTGGAACTCTGGAGGCCATAAATAGGCCTGCCCTGTCTGCATGGTGGT
>NW_028046296.1:0-429 GCF_054177405.1 Leptonychotes weddellii
GGACCGCAATGCTCAAAGGTAACTTTCATTTTTATAGAAACAAGGCTGTACTCAAGTATTAAAGAAAGGTCACCTTTGCTGCCAATCTACATTTGTGCTTTGCAGTTGTTTTAATCCAAAGTGCATGCAAATGAAAGAACGTTAGGACAGCGAAGGTTAGCATTGGGTGACCCTGGGAGACCCACACACACACACACACTCCTGAATGGACCCAATTGACTTGCAAAATGATGTTATGTGAGAAAGGAAGACTCAAATCAGTAGTACTGTATAAAAGCTGAACGAAAGCATAGTTGGAGAATTCTTTGCCTTTGGTGTGCTTGCTACTACATCTACGTGAAATTAATTTTGGGCATTTACTTGTAGCAATTGGATTAGTAATCCTCATGTTGAGGGTTCTGGCTTCTACAAGAGCTGTAAGACAGTCCA
>NW_028046297.1:0-429 GCF_054177405.1 Leptonychotes weddellii
AAGCCCGATGCGGGACTCGATCCAGGGACTCCAGGATCATGACCTGAGCCGAAGGCAGTCGCCCAACCAACTGAGCCACCCAGGCGCCCCATAAAGGGAGATTTTTTTTTTTTTAAAGATTTTATTTATTTATTTGAGAGAGAGAGAATGAGAGACAGAGAGCATGAGAGGGAAGAGGGCAGAGGGAGAAGCAGACCCCTTGCCGAGCAGGGAGCCCGATGTGGGACTCGATCCCGGGACTCCAGGATCATGACCTGAGCCGAAGGCAGTCGCTTAACCAACTGAGCCACCCAGGCGCCCAGGGGCTGATATTTTAGATAGGGTGGTCCCTGGTTTAATTGCGGGCAGGGCCCTTACTATCTCCCCAACCTGCGTCTACTGTTCTCCCTGGAACACGCTCCCCTCTCCCCGAGGGCATCCCTTGCCCTG
>NW_028046298.1:0-429 GCF_054177405.1 Leptonychotes weddellii
CATGTGAAGTGACTTTGGAACTTAGAAGATTTTCAAGCAAAGCACCAGCAGGCAAATCCATGGAGAGAATCCCCAAGGCTAGAGGGTCTCGGGAGGGGAGTAGCAAGGGTGGGTGGGCTGAATCCGGGCGGGCCTCCTAGAAGAGATGCACGCACTGGCCAGGAAGAAGGCACAGGGTTGTGGGTCGGCAGTACACTCAGGCCAGTGAGTTAGCAAGGCGTGGGGGAAGTACAGCAGATAAAAGTGGCCAGGTGGGGGGCGCCTGGGTGGCTCAGTTGGTTAAGCGACTGCCTTCGGCTCAGGTCATGATCCTGGAGTCCTGGGATCGAGTCCCGCATCGGGCTCCCTGCTCAGCAGGGAGTCTGCTTCTCCCTCTGACCTTCCCCCCTCTCATGCTCTCTGTCTCTCATACTCTCTCTCTCAAATAAA
>NW_028046299.1:0-429 GCF_054177405.1 Leptonychotes weddellii
CCCTCCTGCTCCTCTCCACTGTATTTCTTCATACGCCAAGGAGATTGGCCCGGCTTGTTCACCGATCACATACCTTCACTGTGGCCCCGGGGCCACATCAGGCAAAACTCCCTAAGTCATTCCTGAGCAGCGCAACCAATACCCTGACAGCTGCTCTGTGTTCTCCTAGATCCTGTGGAGCGCCAGACCCACGACCTTCCCAGGGAGAGGACAGAGGAAGGGGCCCCACCTATCCCTGAAGTAAGCTCACCTCTCTTTCTCTGAGATAGGAATGTCCCTTCCTTGATTTCTTCAGTCAATGCAGGATGAAAATCCGGCACTACACCTTAGAGATGACATAAGCAGTCTCCTTTGTTGGGAGGAATGCTCAGTGAAAGTCTGTTACGAACTGACAGTGGACACAAAACGGGTGATGAAAGAGGACAGCCT
>NW_028046300.1:0-429 GCF_054177405.1 Leptonychotes weddellii
CCCTATTAACCAAAACAAAACAGACCAAAAACCAGTACGCTAAAACAAGGAGAATAAAATAAATAAATATATGCTACATAATGCAATTATATGCGTAAGAATTCAGAATGAGTATTCACTGACAATACAAATTATAGAATCTTTAATTTAGGCACTGTTTAAGAACAACATACATAATTATATCTAATAAATTCAATTACAGATGTTTATGCATAAATGATATTAAACACCTTACAAATACATATTTACATGTCTAAAATGCTATAGATCAATGACTGTAGCTTCTTCTTCTCCAATCTTCTATCAATTTTACTAAATTACAATGAATGTTCATGACCTCAGGGCAAAGAAAAATTTGAAGTGACAAATGTTTAGTAGTTATATGTATCCTTCTGCCTCTTCCAAGTATACCTCCTCTCATAGAAAAGC
>NW_028046301.1:0-429 GCF_054177405.1 Leptonychotes weddellii
AAACAAAAAACCCACAAGCAATCTAATGTACAAATGGGCACATCCAAATAGACATTTTTCTAAAGAAGACATACAGATGGTCAACACGAACATGAAAAGATGCTCAACATCATTAATCATCACGGAAATGCAAATCAAAACCACAATGAGATACCACTTCACACCTGTTACAATGGCCATTATCAAACAGACAAGAAATGACAAGTTTTGGTGAAGATGTGAAGAAGAGGAAAACTCTTGTGCATTGTTGCTGGGAGTACAAATTGGTGCTGCCACTATGGAAAACAGTACAGAAGTGCCTCAAAAAAATTAAAAAGAGAACTACCATAGGATCCAGCAATTCCCCTTCTGAGTATTTATCTGAAGAAAATGAAAACACTAACTGAAACAGGTATATGCACCCCGTGTTCACGGCAGGATTATGTACAA
>NW_028046302.1:0-429 GCF_054177405.1 Leptonychotes weddellii
GCGCCTGGGTGGCTCAGTTGGTTAAGCGACTGCCTTCGGCTCAGGTCATGATCCTGGAGTCCCTGGATCGAGTCCCGCATCGGGCTCCCTGCTCGGCAGGGAGCCTGCTTCTCCCTCTGACCCTCCCCCCTCTCATGTGCTCTCTCTCTCTCTCATTCTCTCTCTGTCAAATAAATAAATAAAATCTTAAAAAAAAAAACCAAAACATTTAAAAAAAAAAAAAAAAAAAAACAAAATGGGGATAATAAAGCGACCTACTGCCGAGCACTGATTTCTCAACCAGAAAAGAGAATCCGTGCTCATCGAGCAGCAAGAGAGTAAGCACTAGTGCATGTGAATATCGGTCATTTCTTGGGATTTATGTGTCTGGGGTCTTCTTTATCTTGATGCCTGGGTTGTTGGGAAAACACATGTGGTATCAGGAATGTA
>NW_028046303.1:0-429 GCF_054177405.1 Leptonychotes weddellii
ACGTGCAGTGGGGTGGGGGAGGCAGGACTGGCAGCAAGAAGACACCAGCCTCCTAAGAGGCTTCAAACTTCAATAAATGGCACATTTAGAGTCTAAACACATGGTCAATATGAAATACAGTAAATACAGGATGTTCTCTCCATCACAAGTGCCTTTCGGGATCCGCGGCGAGAATGCTCTGCCTGTTGTCATCTAGCCTGGGCCGTTCGCGCCCCTCCCACTTTCTCTGTTTTTCCCAGTCCCCCTCTTGAATCTTGCTTACCCATCTGTACTTTGTTTATGCCGAATGTTAAGGCCAGAGAACAGTCTGTCAGACACTCTTGGTTCCTCCGGAGACTAATACATACAGTAGATCCCTTCTAATCCATGAGTAAGAAGTGGCAGTGACTCTGTACTTGTCACCGTACTGCTGATGTGTACATGGGGGAG
>NW_028046304.1:0-14924 GCF_054177405.1 Leptonychotes weddellii
GGGTGTGGGGAGGGGTTAGTCTGGTGATGGGTATTAAAGAGGGCATGTATTGAATGGAGCACTGGGTGTTATTCGCAAACAATGAATCATGGAACACTACATCAAAAACTAATGATGTAATGTATGGTGATTAACATAACAAAATAAAATAAAATTTAAAAAAATTTGCTTTAGTATTTAGTGAGCCATTGCTATCCATGGCTCAGTGATTCATTTAATCATAACAGTTCAACACTGAACTCAATGGAATATATTGAACTACACATCCAGTTTACTTAAGAGTGTTCCCATCTGATGGGTGCCTAGGTGTTTCAGTCAGTTGAGTGTCCGACTCTTGATTTTGGCTGAGGTTATGATCTCAGGGTTCTGGGATGGAGCCCTGCATCGAGCTCCATGCTCAGTGGGGAGTCTGCTTAGAGATTCTCCTTCTCCCTATTCCTCTGCCAATCCCCCTGCTTGTGCTTATTCACACTCTCTCTAAGATAAATAAGTAAATCATTTAAAACAAAAAGTGTTCCTATCTGAGATGCTGTTAACTAACATTTTTGTGATATTAACACATATTTTAAATCAGCACATTGTATATACCTTAAGCTTTCATATGTTATGTGTCAGTAACTCAATAAAGACAAGAAAAAAATAAATTTAAAAAAATTTTTGATAAGGGCAGTGTTTATACACAATAAAACTTTTACAACTTATATTAATACTGAACTTCAAATGCCCTTTCAAGAAAATAATTACAATGTGTCTTGCTTCTAAATATGTTTCCACATTTTTAGTATAATCTACTTTAAAATCAATATAAATATTTACTTAGAATCCAACCTAAACAATATTATCTGATAAAAATTCCATGTCATTCCTTAACATTCCTTACCTATTACTTATTAGTAAAATGCCATAAAGAAAAAAATCAAGAACTGAAAAAAATCTTCAGCAAGAAAAATTTCTATGATATAAAAGTTTTAAGAAAACTGATAGTTATATAATATGCATTAGCCTCTATTTATTCATAGTGATCTAGTGAAGTACTCAGTAGAAAGGGATTCAAATTTTCATTTTAATCAAAATTAATCAAAATTAAGATGGGAACAATTTTAATAAGAAACATCCAACAAAACCCTCATATGTATGAGTTGTGTTTCTCTATGATTATTTACTGCTTCAATATTTATCACTTGGGACAAAGAGGAAAAATATAAAATATCAGAAAATAAGAGATTTGTTTGTTTGGTAGAAGTGCATTTCTTTTCAGACTTCCTTCCAACAGAAAAGTTAAATAAAATTCCAATAAATGGTTAAAATTAAATGGTTGAACTATCCAAACACTTTTGCTTTATTCATCATTTTTCTCACTAGAGCTTAATTTAATTCTTCAACAGGCTTTAAAAATACAGTTCTTCTCCACTAAACTTTTAAAGAAAGGTAGTAAGTTCCAGTCACAGTCCCATCAAAAACCTGAGTTAATGCTTTTCTAATTTCAAATTAAATGCAAAGTCATTTGTTTTGCTAGTCATTTGTATTTACTATGGCTCAGGATAAGATTAAAATCAAGTTGGGGCACGTGGGTGGCTCAGTCAGTTGAGAATCTGACTCAGTTTTGGCTTAGGTCATGATCTCAGGGTTGTGAGATTCAGCCCCGCGCTGGTCCCTATGCTCAGTGTAGAAGCTGCTGCTTCAGAGTTTCTCCCTCTCCCTCTGCCCCTCCCCCCTTCTTACACATGCACTCTCTCATAAATAAATAAATAAATAAAATCTTTAAAAAAAAAAATCAAGCTAGACAGCCTTTCAGAACTCATACCTGTATAGGATACCATGCTACCTCTAGAGATAAGGATCTCTAGTCAGACAGAGAGACAAAATTTTTCACGAAGGTAAACTGAAATACATTAAAATACAAACACGTTGGTATACAATGTTCCAAAGTCCTATGCTGTACCAGAAATCTACAAAAATGTTTGCTTGGGGAAATTATCAACAGGCCTATCAAATTGCCCAACTCAACCATAGAAAAACCAAAATATTTCCTGACAAAACATGGACCAGAAAGTTAAAATTGTCCCAGATCTAGCCATACTGAATAGACATCAATGTTTTCATTTAAATTCAGGTGTGAACACTGACAAAATACAAAAGGGAATCCCCAGGAGATAAGCATGAATGGTTGTTAATACTGCAGTGTGAAAATGTAGCATGTCTTGTATATCATGGATCCAGTGCAGAAAGCTGTTTTTCCTTCATTCGGGGAGACAGAGGAGCATCTGGGCCTATGTAAGGTGAGGACTGGAAAAGAGACCCCAGACAAAGGGCTAAAACACTGGTAAAAGAGTAATTCATAAGTACAATCCCTTGACCAAAAAAGGAAATGTCAAAATGTTTTTTGGTGGTTTTTTTTGGTGGCTTTGCAGGAGAAAATATATAAGTGCAATATGAAATAGACATTTGAAGGCCAAGTTGTCATTATTCTTATGGTATAGGAAGCCAAAAAATGAAATGTTGAGTAAATATCACTCCTAGAATGGACAATTAAGAAGAGCAAACCCTAAAGAAATCTGCCTCTGTGTACGCTTTTGTCATAGAAAGACAGGAGGTATATTTCATTAACAATAAAACCATTGCAAGAAGGTAGATCATGGTAGGAATAATGGAGTATGATAATTCATCAGCTATATGTGCCATAGTTAACACAGGCTAAAAAACCAGAATGTTCTTAAACTGACAAAGCATAATTACCAAAATACAGAAAGAAGCCAACATATTTAATAGTAAAACATTAGAAGAATTTTCTTTAAAAATAAAGAATGATAACATTATACTGGCTTTAAAATTTCTTGGATGTTAACAAATTGCAAAGTCCTACATTACGCATGATACCATATATGCTAAATTTTCAAATGTGAAATTAGGATATATAACATTGATATGTATATATAAAACTATGCATGGGATTGATTTATTCCAAGTGCCAAAAGTACTTATCTCTGAAGAGGGAGAATGAGGAGGACATGACGGGTAAGATTTAGCTGTATTTATTGAATTTTGTTCTTTTTAAAGAGATCTGATGTTAATCGGTGGAAATGTAACCATCTTTTAGATCTTTGTGGTATTCACCTGAGTGTTTGTTACATAATTTTTATAATTTCCTATACATTGGAGTAGTTTTGAATTGAAGTGTTAACTAACCTTATTGTGGTAATCATTTTTTAATACATACATATATCTGATCACACCATACAGCTTAAACTTATAATATGTTATATGTCAATGATATCTCAACAAAGCTGGGGGAAAATGCAAAAACAACTGTAATTTCTTTCTGGGGGGATTAAAATATTTCATTATTGTTTTATTTTATTTAAATTCAATTAATTAACATATGGTGGATTATTAGTTTCAGAGGTAGAGTTCAATGACTCGTCAGTTGCATATAACACCCAGTGCTCATTACATCAAGTGCCCTCCTTAATGCCCATCAACCAGTTACCCCATCCTTTCACCCACCTCCCCTCCAGCAAGCCTGTTTTCCTATAGTTAAGAGTCTCTTATGGTTTTTCTCCCTGATTTTGTCTTCCTTATTTTTCCTTCCCTTATTTTTCCCTCCCTTCCCCTATGATCCTCTGTTTTGTTTCTTAAATTCCACATATGAGTGAAATCATATAATTGTCTTTCTCTGATTGACTTATTTTGCTTGGCATAATACTCTCTAGTTCCATACACATCATTGCAAATGGTAAGATTTTATTTTTTTGATGACTGCATAATATTGCATTGTATTTATATACATCTTCTTTATCCATTCATCTACCAATGGATATCTGGACTCTTTCCATATTTTGGCAATTGTGGACATCACTGCTTTAAACACTGGGGTGCAGGTGCCCCTTCAAATCACTATGTTTGCATCCTTTGGATAAATACTTATCAAAAATGAACTATTGGGACTTCATCAAGATAAAAAGCTCTTGCACAGCAAAGGAAAGAGTCAAGAAAACTAAAAGACAACCTACAGAATGGGAGAAGATATTTGCAAATGTCTTACCAGAAAAAGGGCTAGTATTCAAAATCTATAAAGAACATATCAAACTCAACACCCAAAAAACAAATAATCCAGTCAAGAAATGGGCAGAAGACATGAACAGACATTTCGCCAAAAAATACATACAAATTGCCAACAGACACATGAAAAAGTGCTCAACATCCCTTGGCATCGGGGAAATACAAATTAATACCACAATGAGATATCTCCTTATACCAGTCAGAATGGCTAAAATTAACAAGTCAGGAAACAACAGATGTTGGCAAGGATGCGGAGAAAGGGGAACCCTCCTACACTGTTGGTGGGAATGCAAGCTGGTGCAGCCACTCTGGAAAACAGTATGGAGGTTCCTCAAAAAGTTGGTAATAGAGCTACCCTACAACCCACTTGCACTACTAGGTATTTATCCAAAAACAACTGAAATTTCTAAAGTAATTTTTACTTAACATTTTACTTAATAATAAATAATCTAATTTTAATTTTGAAGACTAAATTCTTAGTGTCCTCTAAAAAAAAGACTAGTAGCAAAACAAGTAAGAAAAGCAATTTTAATATCAGAAATTATTTTACTAAATTATACCTATGATTTTAAAATAGTTACTTGAAGGACAATTCAGCAACTAATATCAGTTAAGGCATCATTTTATTATCAAGATGCCAAAAGCTTATAGGTCTATGATATTATAGGAAAAAGACAGCCATATCAAGTTATTAATTAACCTACAAGTTAAAAGAGAGGAAGTGGAGAGGATTTGGAATTCTGCCTGATTGCTGTCTCCGGAATTTGGTATCTATCCCACTAGAAAACAAACTAATGTTGATGTTGTTTTAAGGGTAAAGGTGCTTATAGCCATCAATATGACTCACAAATTTAGGTCAAGTAGTTTTGGCTGTTATTAAGGTGTTCAACACATTATAGTCATTCAAGCTGTTTACAGTCAGTGTCATTTCTGATTGTGTGGTAACTGTGTTAAATGTAAATACTGGTAAATATTTAAAATATAACCCTTGTCCATAACATATCTTTTAATGAGGATAACATTAAAAAAAACTATAATAAGATCTACTTAATATTTCTTTCTTTCTCATAAATTTTTTCTATATATTGGAGTACAATTTTTAAACATAGTGAAAGAATTATACCTTTAAAACTCCTGCTATTCCAGTAGAATAGTGATGAAAATATCCAGCCTTCTAATATAGGAATAGAAGAATATGGGAATGTTTGTTAGGTAAGAGAACTCTAATCTGTAATGTTATGCTTAAAATAATGAGCTCCAACAAGATGATCTCAAACTTGGAGAACACATAATAGTAAACAAATAGGCAAGTTTGAGAGTCCACAGTTCGGAGATAAACTTTCATAGCTCTGGAATTAAAAAAAAAAAAAAACAAACAAACTATATTTAGCATTTTTCAACTTTTAATTAGAAAACCTTTGCTAAATATTGTAGATAAAAATGTTCACAAAAGTTTACTAAAATATTCCATTATGTGGTATTTATTTGTATGGATCTATAAACAAAAGTTTACTAAAATATTCCATTATGTGGTATTTATTTGTATGGATCTATAAAATATTAAAATGTATGATTGTTTTATCAGTTGGTATGCATATTCTATAACATGTATAGGGAACCTGAAGGATTAGTGCTTCAGTTTTCTTCAACAAAAGCTATCTGGTACACAGAGGACAGGCAAGGTTTTTCTATTCCTTGTCGCTTCAATTATATGTTTCTAAGCTTTTTTTAAAGATATACATTCTATTCATTCATCAAAAATTTCCTAAATAGACATGTAGAATATCTGTCTTAAAATAGATTTGGGAAATACTCTTTAGACCGTGAACCAACCAATTTCACATTCTGTATATGATGTCATATTTAACATGATATAGTATTATGTACATTCATGTTTGGATCTCAGTTTCTCAGTTTACTTGCTATTTATTTATATTCAGCAAATCTGCATTTTCATTAAAATTCATTTTATTGACAATGCTGACTCACATACTAAATATGCATACTAACACAGAAACTGAATTTTCAGGTAATAAAGTTTTGAACATTTACCTTACCTAAGAGTAACCTCAGATTCTAATAGCATAATTAACTGATGTCAGGTTTATTATCATTGGCTGCTCCATATGTGAAGAAGACATATTTTTATAAAGGATTTAACATTCATTATATAGAGGTTTTCTATTAAAAATGGATTTTACTTTTTAAAAAATCTAATTTCTATCATTTATACCTGCCTTCTTGACGCCATAGCTAATTATTGTAGTGCAAGTGGGATAAAACTAGCTTAAAGGTCATATGGCAGTGTTTTTCAGAAACCTTTGGCTTTACCCTGCAAATCTATTGAGGGAAAACCAGTGAGCTTGTAGAAGGAAGGAGTAGCTCATAAAGAATTAGGACCATGCAACTAACTGATTCCCTGCAAAGAAAAATACTTGCATGAAAGAGATGCAGGACAAGATTTAAGATGACAAATGCTATGAATAACATTCTAAATGGCTGAAGTCAACTGTGTTATAAACCATCTGGCAAATTTAGGTCCTAACTGAAGTGCATATGAATTATTGACATTTAATGGACTATTTAATGGACCTATGAAAAAATTATTTGGCAAAACAACAGGTTTTCAGTAAAAAAAAAAAAAAATCAATCTTTCCGAGAATCAAACCTAGAGAATATTTCCTCATTCCAATATAAATACTATACAGGATCAAAATACATATTCTTTGAATTTCAGAAAATAAAACCATATTTATTACATGTAAATAAAAGATATACATGCCAGTGTCAAAGATAACATTTAGCAGTGTGACGGAGTGGCATCGAAATCCCTAGTCATCAATTATCAAGATGAATAAAATCTCTCTGAAGAAAAATAAAATTATACCTGCATAAGATTTTGGAAATAGGAAAATTTCAAAGCATGGATTTTCAATGAATGCAGGTTAATGTGTTAAATTTTATTAAATAAATAATATCACTCAATGATAAAATAGTTAATATTTCAGTAAGAAGTTACTATTGGAAAATATTATATTTCATAGCTGATCAGAAACAAATCTAAAACTGTTGTGTTCTGGATTTTCAATTACTACATTTGCTGCAGTATTTTCACATAGTCAAGCAGAAGATGGCAATTATGTTACTGAAGCTTTGTGTTCCCTGAGTCATTGATGTGGCTTTAATGAGGTAAAATTCTTTAATGAGGTAAAATTATTTTCTCAATTATATCATAATATTCTGCAACATTATTAGGCTTGATTTTTTTTTACCATGCAGCTAGAAAGAAGGAGGCGAAGAAATTAATAACAATAATTATTTATGTGAAAGAAAGATTGCGTAGGCTGAGGGTATGACATACTGCTGATATTCAATGACTACTCCCACTGAAGCTGTGTTGTTTTTTTTTTTAATAAACATTATTTATTTATTTATTTATTTTTTTTAAAGATTTTATTTATTTATTTGACAGAGAGAGAGATAGCGAGAGCAGGAACACAAGCAGGGGGAGTGGGAGAGCGAGAAGCAGGCTTCCTGCCGAGCAGGGAGCCTGATGTGGGACTCGATCCCAGGACCCTGGGATCATGACCTGAGCCGAAGGCAGACGCTTAACGACTGAGCCACCCAGGCGCCCTGAAGCTGTGGTTTTAAAACCATATCTACATATTACTTAAAATAATTCTTCTAAACTGCAATATCTGGAACAAAATATATGGAAAAATATGTCCTGGTAGTTAGGGTAGAATCACATACAATAAAAAGAGAAAGACAGATAGGTTGTTTACATGCCATTTGTAGCTAATTAATTTACTTATTAACAGCGCTGTATTTATAAAAACAAACATCATATTCTTTCATGAGACACAAAACCTAGTTCATGGAACCAGTCATCTAAACCTAATATGATACACACATATATATGTATACATACGTACATATATACACAGTACATTGTGTGTGTGTGTGCGTGTGTGTGTATGTGTATATTGTTATTTGGAATAAAGCAAAGAGAATGAGGACAAAAATTATTCATCAGGTACAAATTTGGCACAGCTGCTGGCATATCTAAATTCAATATTTATGACACACAAATATCAGGACATTTTTTCCACACTCTATAATAGGGTTTGGCAAACTATGACCCACTGTCTATTTCTCTTAAGTAAAGTTTCTGTACGTAAAGTTTTATTGGAACACAGTCATGCTA
This sequence comes from Leptonychotes weddellii, assembly GCF_054177405.1. Lineage (NCBI taxonomy): Eukaryota > Metazoa > Chordata > Mammalia > Carnivora > Phocidae > Leptonychotes > Leptonychotes weddellii. The sequence continues at coordinate 8,267 of NW_028046304.1, forward strand.
CAATGGTAGAACTGAGTAATTGTAACAGAAACAGTGAAGTTCTCAAAGACCAAAATGTTTACTATCCAGTTCTTCATAAGAAAAGTGTCCCAAATTCTGCTTTATAACACACCAGCTTTTTTTAATCTTTTTTAAAATTTTTATTGTTATGTTAATCACCATATATTACATCATAGTTTTAGATGTAGTGTTCCATGATTCATTGTTTGTGCATAACACCCAGTGCTCCATGCAGAACGTGCCCTCTTTAATACCCATCACCAGGCTAACCCATCCTCCCACCCCTCTCCCCTCTAGAACCCTCAGTTTGTTTTTCAGAGTCCATCGTCTCTCATGGTTCGTTTCCCCCTCTGATCCCCCCCTTCATTCTTCCCCTCCTGCTATCTTCTTCTGTTTTTTTTCTTAACATATATTGCATTATTTGTTTGAGAGAAACACCAGCTCTTTTTAATTGCACAACACATCTAACTTTACTATGGCCCCACCTATTTAGCAGCTAAACTGGAAATTCATTCATTTATGCAACATTTATTTGTTACTGCCATTAGGCCAACTGCTTACTCTTCTAAGCAACAGGGAAACAGCAAGGCTTTGATCCCAGAACAACCCAGTGAGAAAATGTCTTAAGTATTAAGTTAATGTAAATTATACAATATGAAGTAACATTATGACATTAGCAAGGGGAAAACATTAAGTGCCCTGATAGCTCACTTTCTAAGCTTCTGGAAATGGGGATTATGTATCTTTCTTTGGCTCTTTTACACCAAGACAAGAGATGTCATCTTGGGGGCAGAGATGAAGACAGGGTAAGCAGAAGCATGGACACTCTCTGGAGATTATATTTAATGTTCTTTCTTGTCCGATGCCCTTCCATAATCTCTACACTTCTCACACAGTATCCAGGGGCCATTACTGACTTCTACTGCACAACTCAGCATTAAGAGGCCTCTATTTTTGGAATGTTTCTGCCAGTATGGTGAAGATCTTTTGTATTTTGCATGTTCTCCTTCAAGATGTTTCCAGATGACTCAGAATTATATTTATGAAGGCACACTATTAATCTCTGAATCAATTATCAGATATCCTACACTTAATATATTCAAAAGCAATAGTTTCTTTATCCAAGGACACTCTGTCCATTCTGTAGTCACTGTATACTTTGTGTACCAGCTTTCATAGATATCTCCTTTGGTAAAAACAGACCCAGCACTAATAGAGAATTGGTGGGATAAGAGAAAAAAAACATTCTATTTATACAATAATTTATACCTAATAAGGTGTCATTTTCCTTTTTTTTTTTTTTAAAGATTTTATTTATTTTGACAGAGAGAGACACAGCGAGAGAGGGAACACAAGCAGGTGGAGTGGGAGAGGGAGAGGGATAAGCAGGCTTCCCGCTGAGCAGGGAGCCTGATGCGGGGCTCGATCCCAGGACCCTGGGATCATGACCTGAGCCGAAGCCAGACGCTTAACGACTGAGCCACCCAGGCGCCCCTAAGGTGTCATTTTCTTAATATTATCAACATTGTGGCAGAATCTAATAGCTATTAGCCTTTTAAATTAGGAGGACCTGAGTTTGAATGTGGATTTTTTTACTGTCTCACCTTATGAATTTGGATGAAAAATTAATGTCTCTGAGACTCAGTTTGTTTATGTATACAAGAGGAATTACAATATTTACTTTGTAGGACATTACTGGGGATTACAATTAGTGACTGTAAAAGTCTAAGGAGGTAGCTATTCTTAAATCACGTAGATAGAAATAACAACTACCATTTACTATCTACTATTTGCAAGCACTCTAGTTAATCCTTTATATGCATTGCGCATTATTTATTTTTTTATGTTTTTAAAGATTTTATTTATTTATTTGAGAGAGAAAGAAAGAGAGAGAGAGCAGAAGCAGGGGGAAGTGGCAGGCAGAGGGAGAGGGAGAAGCAGGCTTCCCGCTGAAAGGGGCAGGGAGCCTGATGCCGGGCTCGATCCCAGGATCCTGGGATCATGACCTGAGCCAAAGGCAGATGCTTAACCGAGTCATCCAGGTGCCCCTATTGTGCATTATTTATTTAAAAAATAGTTTGAAATTGATATCATTGGCCCTAATTACTGACTAGAAACCTAAGTTTTACAGACATTTAGAAGAAGGTGATAAATCCCTAGTGAATTCAGAAGCCATGATTTATATCGATTGTAGTAACAGTGCTACATGATCTGTTTTCATGGCATTACTCCTTTGCCTCAGGCCCTTGATCTGGCACAGATATTTGTCTTCTTGTCAGACCTCAGCTCCACCTCACTATGACCTGGCCTGTCTTCTTCAGGAACACAGCATCTACATGACTGGCTCCTACCTGGATAGCTTCTGTTTTGTATAATCAATCTGGCAATCCTCCATCAGCTAAAGGTGATATCATATATCCCACAATGACTTCAGTTATCAGAAATCTGATGTATCTTTCTCTTACATGACACAGAAGCTGGGCATTGCCAACATTTTCAAAAGTAGAATGCACCTTCCTTTCCAGCTCCTTTTCATATAACCTATTTTCTAGTCAGGCAGAGCTTCTCTCAACTCCTCAAATACATCATAAACAATCATGTCACCATGTTTTTTGCATCCCTTTCCTGGATTATCTTAATTTTATTCCTTCCATACTCACGAAAACCCTACTTTTTCTTCAAAACACAGGGGGAAATATAAAAGAAAATTGTTTCCCTCATTCTAATCCCCAGGTTGGTTCTGTGGCTCCATGTTCAGATTTCTCCAAACATTTCATATGCAATTTTATTACAGCACTTCACTGAAAGTACCTGTCTCATACATGGCATTGCAAAGTAATGAATTTAATCTTTTTTACTTCTGTATATCCCATGTAAATCAATGTTATTGGCATTTATAAAAAGCTGCAGTACAGGGAAATTATGTCACTTAGATTCATGCTTTTGATAGACTCTTACATCAATGGCCCACAGTAAATGATGCTTTCTCGTAGAGTCCTTCCTACATTGATTCTCTGCTTGGTCATAAAACTTCCTTTGATCAAAGGCATTATAAAAAATCATGTTAACAGAAGCTTGATAGACACTTGCACATTGGGGCTCACCTTCTTGGAATGTATGTATTTAGAAACCAGCCTACATTATGTAATAAAACTCATGCTAGAGTACTGAAGGATGAAACTATGTGGTAAGAGACTATAGAGGATGAGAGGCCACTGTGAAAATTCCAGCTCACAGTTGATAAAACCACATGTGTAACCTCAGCTGTACCATATGGAGCAGAACTGCTCAGCTGACCAGTTAGCTCACAGAATCATGACAAATAATAAATTATTGTTGTTTTGAGCCACTACATTTTGGACTAATTTGTTACAGAGCAAGAAACACTGAAACAATCCTCTAAAATCCTGTATAAAGAATGTATAATTTCATATTACATACATATACGGCTCTGCCTCTGCTTTCTGAAATTTAGAGAATGCCTATTTCTACAACTTGGGGACTTTCTCACCATACTGAATATAACAAGCATTTTGAGATGGCCCCAGCTATACCAATCAAAGATATTCTGGAAAGTGTTTCCACTTACAAAGACTCAAATCAAACAAATGATGTCATCAGTAACAGTAAAACCAAGGAAGCAAGACATTCTGGGATTTACTATATATTTTTTTTTTACATTTTCCAGCAAAACATAATGGTTTCTGATATGTCATCTTCTTCTCTTTTTCTTAAATACATTTCCTCTTCTCTATTACTTGTCACTATTTCTAACTGTGCCGGATATCTTTTGCTTGCTCCTTAGGCTAGATCCATATTTCCACATTTCTTTAGCTTGCTCTGTGCTCTAGAAAGCTATTCAATTCAGGCTATGTCAATAACCCTCCCTGCTCTCTTTCGGGAAGAAGAGTATAGCAGGAAACTAAAGTAAAGGCAGAGAATGAAGCTGGTGATTTATATCCACTTACACATTTTCCTCCTTAAAGATTCCTATAGGCACCACTTGAACAAAATCACAGTTCTTCTCAGGTGGTTCTCCTCTCCATGTTTTGGTAACCATTCCTACCCCTTGCTCCCATAAACCAAAGATGCTAATGGTGTCTTAGTAGACCTAAGATATTGCATGACCTTGGGTTTCACTAGAGTTGGCCCACATTTTGTAAATACTTCTCTTAGTAAATGCCTCTCAACTCTCAGATTTAAATATGCTGCCTATGTCCTTTCAGGACTCTGATTTACTACTTCAGTATATCTTCATGAAGGTCATTCATACAAATGTCCCAGCTCACTTACAATCCAGCCATCCCTAAATGGACATGACAGCTGAGGTTCCAAGTAATATTTAGCCAGTGGTACCACAGTTGCTCTCTTCCTTGAGTCAACACTACATGTGCAACATGCAATGTCTGTCCTTTTACATGTTATATGAACTTATAAACTTCATGTTCACTCATGAAAAAAATAGAAAATAACAAAATGTTGCATAGCTGATTGAAAGAATAACAAAAACTATTAAAAGTGTGTTTTTTTCTTGTTTCTTTTTTCCTGTATCTTCCTTTCTTTTTCTTATTCAGAAGTAAAGTACAGGAGAGTTGACTCACATGTCTCAGAAATCATTTTTATGTCTTTGAGAGGTTTTTTTTGGATGTTTTTTGAATCTGCCAGAATGGCTTAAATGAACAATGCTTTATGCAGTCATAGCTACCACCTATTGGACAAGTTCCTTTCCTTTGACTGTCTTTGGAAGGATTTCTTAGCAGATGAAGTTTATATTCCTCATTTTTTTTTTCAAATTCTGTTGTATACATTGAGGATTCTACAATGAATATATAACCTATGTATGTTTCATCAAGGGCATTAGATGAGCTGCTCAAAGTCACAGCTTCAGAGAATCTGAAAGTTTTAAGGAAATAATGGAGGCTACTGGAACGGCCATTAGGAAGTGCCTCTGAAATCTTGGTTTGCTCATCATTCTAAAACTATTATTAGTGGATGAGAAGCATTTAAGAATAGATTACTAAACCTAAAATGGTAACTCGTCATTCATTCTCTTCTCTACAGATCTAGTTATTCAGGTCTTATCTATGGATATTTGGGGGAAAAAAGTATTACTATTTAGTAATATTTAGCAAATTTTGTGATATTAGGAAATCACTGTGAACTAGATTCCTATAAGAATGAAAACAAAAGTGGGGCACCTGGGTGACTGCCTTCAGTTCAGGTCATGATCTCAGGGTCCTGGGATTGAGCCCCACATCATCGGGGTCCCTGCTCAGTGGGGAGCCTGCTTCTCCCTCCACCTGCCATTCTCCCTGCTTGTGCTCTCTCTCTCTCTCTCAAGTAAATAAATAAATATCTTTAAAAGATGTTAAAAAGAATGAAAACAAAAGTAAATGTAGAATTTCCCTTAGATCTTAATTTCTGAATTTATATACATACCATTTTAAAAAGCCAAAGTATGAGCCCAAGAGATTAATAAATTGAAGAGTTCACTATATTGAAGATATTTCATGTGAATTTAACTCAAAAGTGGCAAATTTCAAAAAAACACCCTTCAAATTTAATCTTACATTTCCTATAGATACACATACACACACACATATATATACATACATATGTGTATATATTTTATTATATTTAAATATATATATTTTCTTATATATATTCTTCTAGGACTTCATATATATATACACATATATACATATATATACATATATACATATGTATACATATTTTCTTATATATATTCTTCTAGGACTTTATATATATATATCTGTGCATATATATATATTAAGTCCTAGAAAATAAAAACAATTATTTTTCAGTTATACTGAAAAGTATAGTATAGTATACTTAGGCTAGATCCATATTTCCACATTAAAAATAAAAACAATTGTTTTTATTTTTCTAGGACTTTATTTACTAAAATTACTAAGTAATGATCTTACCTGTGCTTCCATTCTAAAAGCCAAGGTTAATGAGAATGAAAGAAAATGTTCTGTTTAAATAATCCATTAATACTGGATGAAATTTGAAAAATTATACTAATTGCATTGTATTCTATGGTAAATAGCCTTGATGTTGAGGTTTATTCAGCTATTAAGTAATTTCTGTAAGAAAAGAAATTCTAACTGATGACTGAGACTGAGCTGGTGCTCTATGCAAACAGATCAAATATCTTGGAAAGACTGTAGAGTTCAAATTCCCCACAGTTTTTTACAAATCAGGATTAAGGAGAAGCATTTTGACAAAAGCCCCCCAGGGGCTATTAAGAAAATGCAGTACGACTGTTTTTAACCTTTTGTATAGTTTGTTGAACTTCCTTCAAGTAGCTAGGCTAATTATATTTGGTCCACTATGGCAACAAGATTTCCCCTCAACATGATTTCTAAGATGTTTTCTGCCTCTGTGCTTACAAACAAAAGAAACCAAACAATGCATATCTGGGTTGGACATTTAATACTGAGTCATTCCAAAACTTGTCTGTGTGTGTGTGTTTCTTGACAGTTTTCCAAAACTGCATAGATTCAGCATCTACGTTACAGAAACTCAGCAGAGTATTCCCTGGAATGAGTCATGTGTAAGCTACAAGAAATTGTTCAGAAAGGAAAAAATGAGCCTCCTAGGAATGAGTTCATGGTAGGTAAAGTGCAAAAAT
>NW_028046305.1:0-9314 GCF_054177405.1 Leptonychotes weddellii
TCGTATCCATAATATCTTCCTGTTTTCCATAAAGAACAGCTTAGGGGTGCCTGGGTGACTCAGTTGGTTTAGCATCCAACTTTTGATTTCCACTCAGGTCGTGATTTCAGGGTTGTGAGATTGAGCCCCGGGTCAGGTTCCATCCTTGGCAGGGAGTCTGCCTGGGATTCTCTCTCTCCCTCTCCCTCTGCCCCTCCCCCTGCTCATTCTCGCTCTCTCAAATAAATTTTTTTAAAAAAGCTTAATTTAATTTTCAACATAGCCAATAATGTTATGTTTAAGCTTGTAAGTCAGAAAGCATTCTTCAGTGTTACACAGTATCTATAATTATGCCACCATTGGAACATTAAACTAATGTATTTATACCTCTTGAAATCCAGAATGAGATAAATTAATAGACATACATACACACACATACTGATTTTTATTATATTAAAATATATATGTACATACATATGCATATATGGGTGTATATCTGGTTATAAAACGTATCTCAAGACTAATTCCCAGGTTAGTTTGGCCAAAATCCCTAGTTTTGCTAGACCATTTTTTTTTAAGATTTTATTTATTTATTTGAGAGAGAGAATGAGAAAGAGAGAGCACGAGAGGGGGGAGGGTCAGAGGGAGAAGCAGACCCCCCGCTGAGCAGGGAGCCCGATGCGGGACTCGATCCCGGGACTCCAGGATCATGACCTGAGCCGAAGGCAGTCGCTTAACCAACTGAGCCACCCAGGCGCCCTGCTAGACCATTTTCAAAGAATAATATGATACTTTTAATCATGCCATTTTTCTAGAAAAAAATTCCAGATTTCTCTGTTTCAGAAACGTAAAAGATTAGTTATGGAACAAGGGCTTACATTTTCTACCATAAATGTAAGGATTTTATCAGGCATGACATGTATTCAGAATGATTTACGGTCCAGTAAAATATTACTTCAGGCAGCATTTACAGTCAGAACACAGAAGTTACCTAATTCTATGCAGTTTTGAGGGAATGCCGTTAGGATTTTACAGCCAGCGAACAGTGCAACTCAGTGGTCACCATGTCTCTGTAGTCTCTTTTCTGGAAATCATTGTACCTCTTTGCTCTGTTCCCAAAGAAATTCCACATCACCAATTCCTTTTTCTCACTTACCAACTCTTAATACTGGGTCAAATCACCGTACTCTTCTGTCTAAATGTATGTGGCATCACGGACATGAATTTATTCATGTCATCTGGCCATTATACTTCACTAAGGACTCCACATGATAAATAAACCCAAGGTGTTAGATTGTATTCCTCTGACAGAAAACTGAGACAAGAAAATTCCAAGAAACATATTTAACCTGGCCACAAGGAGGGCAGGAAATAGTTATTACACACAGAAGAAGCCCTTCTAGTTTTGGTTTTATTTTACTTGTCTTCAGTTGGTGGACAAAAGGTTATTATATTATTTCATTGGGGCCTAAGTTTTGAGAAACTCTGAAACATCAGAGGCATGTGAAGAGTTTCAACTTGTGATAACTGGGATAGGAACCTCCCCACAGAAGCTGCACTATATATCCCATGTGGAGATGTGGGGCAATAAAGCAAAGCAAGGAACATGGGAAACATTTCAAATGAAGCATAAAGCTAGTGAATTGGCCTTTTTACTAAGAAGTAGCAGGTTTTGTACAGTATACTCCATTCAGTGAGCTTTACATTAAAGACATCCAGGGGCGCCTGGGTGGCTCAGTTGGTTAAGCATCTGCCTTCAGTGCAGGTCATGATGTCAGGGTCCTGGGATTGAGCCCAGAGTCAGGCTCCGTGCTCAGTGGGGAGGCTGCTTGACTCTCTGCCCCTCCCCCTATTCATGTTCTCTCTCTCTCTCAAATAAGTAAAGAAGGGCTTAAGAAAAAAGGGCTCCCAGAAACCTTTATTAGACTATTGTTCACCTAATGACTGATAATTTTGTAGAACTGTACAGTCAGGCATTCTAAATTTATTCTGGGGTCATTCATTATTCTTAAGCAAAGCTATTAACATGTAAACCTGTAAACTTCAGAAAGGAAGCAACATAGACTTACACCAGTTCATTAATCATTATAATTGGGTTGTAGAAGATACAAAGATGTTCACCACTTATTCACAAGGAGCTTACCTTGACTTAGAATGCCAATACATCTGGCAGCCTCTGAAAACCACATCAGTAAAAGTCTCCTCCATGCCTAGTAAGGAATTTTTTTGGGTTCAGGGAGAAGAGTCAGTTTTTGCCCATGACACCCAGAACTAGGATAGCTGAGTGACTGTCAGTACAGAAAGCGACATGTTACACTACATTTAACATCACAGTAGTGTATACGAAAACGTGGACCAACAAACAAAGACTTACAGATAAAGGCATGGGGTTGACTTTGTAACCCAAGGGTCTCTCCAGGACAGAGCATATCAGTGGAAAATGATGTTGTAAGAATTTAATTTTGAAATAGTTTTTCAAAGAATACCTAAAATTATTTAATTTTAAATTAAGTAAAAGGGAGAGGTCGGGGAAATGTCTTAACTTGCAGGGTGAATTATACAGGAACTGGTGACAGGCTGGAGCCAAAGGAATGGTTTGGAGATGAGGAGGCAGTTTGTAAAAACTGCTGAGGTGGCACTTGCAGGAGAGTAAAGGCAGATTTATTTTATGTTTGTCAGCTCTGGTCCTATTGACAGAGATGGCAAACAGAGTCCATGTTAACTAATGTGAAATCACGCCTTCCTACCGCTCTGGGGAAGCAGTATGGTTAAAAAACCACTAAGCAAGGTATCAGGAGGCCAGTGTTTAGTCTATACTCTGCCTCTAAATAGAGGGCAACATTTTCCCTCAACCTGAGGGACAAGTTAAGTCCCAAGAGCCAAACTAAGCACAGGAAGGGTGTACAGCTTGATGCTGTTTAAATAAGAGACAGCTCGTAGAGTGTATCCAAGCCAGCATCCCTGAAGGGGAACCAAAAGGAATATTCAGAAAGACGAAACCTAAATGGAAAGACAAAGGAGAAAGAACAGAATCAAAATGTGTACCAGAACTAAATGTCAGGGAACATATGGAAAACTGGATTAATCCCACAATAGGAGTATGTTTGGATATATGAGGTAGATCCTAGAGATCATATGGCACAGCAAGAAATGTGGATTTGTGTGGAATGTTCAGGAATCACATGGTGCATTTGTGGCCTGATGTCAAGGCTTACTGTAAGCACTGTGCAAAAGGTATGTCTCTCTCTTTCACGTGGTAAATGGCACATGGTAAGCACTCAGTACACAACTTAGAATGAGTGAATAAATGCATGTGTGAATAGATGAGATAAAAGGGATAGTACTAAATGGGACAAATATAGCAAATAACTGAGTGATGAACTAAAGGTAACAAGATGCATTTGATGAATATGGTTGGTTAAAAAAGCACTGGCCAAGGAATTGAGGAGCCAGGGTGTAATTATAGGTGTCTTATAATTTTAAAACTAGTCCTTAATATCATTTAGTCTTTTAAAATAAGATAAGAAAGTAATATTATGAAAATATGAGATTTTTACTTGGTTCCCCCACCTCACAAAAAAACCCCACTACTTAACACAGAATGATTTGGAAAGGAGTATAGAATAAAAGTATGACTTTTTTTTTTTATTTATTTGAGAGAGAGAGAGAGTATGTGGGGAGAGCAGAGGGAAAGGGAGAGAATTTCAAGCAGATTCCCCCACTGAGTGGGGACCCGATGCAGGACTTGATCCCATGACCCTGAGAGCATGACCTGAGCCAAAATCAAGAGTCAGACACTGAACCGACTGAGCCACCCAGGCTCCCCTAGAAGTATTACTTTTGAATCAATAGGAAATGTGATGTGTTTCCCACACATTTTGATGCTATCTTAGGCTTTAATATTACACCTGCAGTAAATAAAGGAAGGTAGGAAATGAACCTGCTTTACTGTTCAGTTGTCATATCAATAGGGAGTATTGCTTTGTTTTGGAAACCAAATTTTATAAGATTCACAAACAAATGGAACATAATCTGGAAGAAAGGCTAAGTTAGTGAAGAAATTCAAAATACTATAAGGAATGACTGAAAGAACTGAACATGATCAGAGGAAACACACAAATTGTTTTGGAACATCTGAATAAGAGTCATAAAATTTTAGTTAGAGAGATTTGAAGTAACATGATGAAGAATACTAAAAACTGTCTCAAGATGGCTTTTACTGCTTTAAGACAGGGGCTGGCAAACTACAGGCTGCCAAAACCAGTCTTATTCTTTATACATTGTTTATGTCTACTCTCTTGCTATAGTAACATATGAGAAGATTAGACAGAGACCATACAGCCGGCAAATATATTTACTATGTGACCATTTACAGAAAAAAGTTAGCTGGCCAGTGCCTTGAGAGATAGACAATCATTCCTTCATTTATTCATTCATTTAGGAAACATGTTTAAAGCATTTACAATGACTCTAAAATGTACAAGACACTGGCAAGATATAGATAAGACACAGTACGTAGCTTAGTCTAGGTACATACATACTTGTCATCAGACATAAATAAACTAGGTGACCACTAACAGAGGATATTTTAGGGTGGAGAAAATCATGAAATAAATTATTGGATTCAATGACTTCAAAGCTTTATTTCAAATGCAAAATTCTTTAAGAGGGGGAATTTCATGGAGAAAAAAAGCCTTGAAAAACTGGTAAATGGAAACAGATGGAGAAGTAGGAAGTGGGATTCCTTTAGGTACAGGTAAGGAGAAGAGTGATCAGAGAATAAAAACCAGTCAATTTGGATAAGCATATAGAGTAGGAGGGAGAAAACACAGAGGAGGTATGTCTGGAAAGACCAGAAAAACCACAGTGTGAAGGGTATTCTATGTGAGGCTTAACATTTTTCAGGTTATTTCAGACAATGAGAAGCTACAAAGTTAAATCCTGGGAATACTGATTTGACAGTGATATGTAGGATGAATTGGAGAAGAAAGAATAGTACAGGCTTAAAATAAGAAAAGCACAAAAACTACAGATTGGATGGGAAGAGAGAAACAGAAATGGATGTATATTTCACATGAATGACTTATGTTGGGTCCATAGCAACTCAGCCTCTTCAAGAACAGGGAGAAGGGGCTAGGTATGACTGGGGCTGTTCCCTGACTGTATATTTCTTTCTCAGGGCCAGAGGTTTCCTTTATATAAGACCCAAAGAAATATGGTAAAGTCCATCCTCAATACACAAGGAAGTCCAACACTGGTGGGTAGAAAGTGTTGTCATTCAAAACAGGATCCCTGAGAGTAATTATGGCTATACAAAATGGTGTTCAGAGTCTTAGAGGAGAAGCCATCAGCTTTTTCAGGGCCCTATTAAAAGGCAACAATTGCGAAACGAGTGTATCAAGTCTGGAAGGAAACTGCAGAGCAAAACAAACAACCAGAAGTTCAGTAGTAGAATTTTGATTAATATGGTAGAAATAGGAAAAAATATGTGAGTCTGTAGGTATTTGTATACCAAGGGCTCAGCCCATTGGTTGGTGAGCTTGAGGCTATAAATGTATTATGTAATGTAATTTAGAAGTGGGTGTGGCTATGAATATAGATAGCAGATCTCAAGGAATATTGGTACAGCCCATAGGATAATTATAACTACTTTTGTGGGGGAGTTCAAGTGTGTCCTTAGCAATTTGGATTGGAGTGTACGTGTGTATGCATGTGTATATACACATACATATATATAGCTCAAATATACAAAACCATGCTTAAGTCTAAATAGGCACCATCAAGAAGAAAAATAGGCAATAATCTTTTCAAAGATTATTATTATTCCCAGATTATAATTGTGGCTCTAAAAGGAAATCTTCATCTTCTGCCCACACTCTACTCAGGGGTGTCCAATGAAAGTGTTTAGCTTGCAGAAAGTTGGTCATATATTGACAAATGAGGAAATCACCCAGACGGCCATTTATGTTGTACCTCTAACCTAACCATCCTGTTGTACAGAAACCCAAAGCTGCAAATTTGGGGAAGATTTTTGGCCAAATCATTAGAGTGCTGCCCTGTAGGTCAAAATGCTCAGGCAATCATTCAGAGTTGTATATTTAATGTTTCCTTTTGTTGTTAATATATTCACAGATGTTTGCATATTGTTATAGACATAGTGAGCATGTCGCAGTGAGTATGTTGCAGTGGGAAGAGCAGTCTGTGGGTTCAGATGCACCTAGGCTGAATCCCAGCATTACTACTTATTAACTAGAAAATACTGGGTGAGGTCCTTTCCTTAATCTCTCTGAGCCCCAGTTTTCTTATTTATAAAATGAGAGTTAGTGAGATCATATACAGACAGTGCCTGGCATTTATTAGACACAAAAGAAATATCAGTTCCATTTCTTCTTCAATATTGTTTTTGATTATTAAACTATCTCAGCTAGTTGCATTTATCATCATAACATTCAAAATAGGAAAGCATTATTAGAACATCTCAAATGTCTAGTATTCAGACAAAGATGTTCTCACATGGAATGCTTCACATGGGAAGATTTACATGAGAAAACTGATTAGATATGTCTTCGTAAAACAATCATGTCAATAAATCATGTATTAAGTGAGTTTAGCTAGCCACCTACACCACATTATGGCCATTAATAGATGTTCACTTATATTAAGGACAGACATAATATCCACAGGGAGAGTCAGCCGAATACCAACTAAATACATTTTATATTTCCTATGCTGTGCCTCAGCAATACTTAGAGCAAAGCCTCGAATCTCATGGGGCTCATTCATACGCAATCTGTAGCTCTTCAATACCTGAAACTCTCATATAGGAATACTGTAATTAAGTTCTACAGGCCACACAGTATATTTTAATGGGAAGTGCTAAAGCATAGCAGCTAATAATACTTGTTCTATTTTTAGATACTCTTGATAGGGCTCTTCAACTTGCTGTGTGATCTTTGACAGGTTACTTGACCCTATGCCTCATTTTCCTGATTTGTAAAATGGGGATGGTAATAAATAGTATCCACCTCACTGGGCTACTATAAGGATTAAGTGGGAAATTGCTGCAATTCTAGCACTTGATAACATTGGAATCATGATTTTTTCACACCTTTTTCCAAATAATATTTGTGGAGATGTATGACATACATGATGATTAGAACAAAAGGACAAAAAGAATAGGAATACTATTGTAAAAGGTGGCGGTTGTGGAGGTGGGGTCTTCTCTGCCATAGAGCTGGTCTTCCTCAAGCCCAATCCAGAACCAAGACCTTTGATTCAAATCCTTCTTTTGTACTTCATCACCTGTAGGATGAAGCTCATTTGCTCTAGGATGTATGTGAGGCCCTTTGTAGGGTAGCCTCTGTCTACCTTGCCAGAAGCACTCACCCTTTCATTTTTAAAGTTGAAATATCTATCACAGGTATCTAGTCTAATATCATAGATCTCTAATCTTTTGTTGTACACAAGATCTTGGATTTCTGCTCTGTCGCTTGTCTTCATATACATTTCCTTCTCCACCCAGCATGCATTCTTCTTCCTTCCTTAATCTCCCATGAAGGAGTATGGGAAGGTTTAGGAAAGGAAGTCTGGACCCTTTGGAAGAAGGTTTCCAAGAAGGGCCAGCATGTTAAAGGCATTAGACACTCATAGGGAGGCCTATGGATTCCAGACAGTGGGAAGTCAGGATCCTCAGAGAATCCCACCTGGGAAGGAGGCAGTCCATGCAGAGAATCTCAGAGCACACAAAGCTATTAACACAGACAAGAATTTGGAGGTGAATAAAAAAAGAGGGGTTTGTCACCTCCCAGCCCCAACCACTAAATTAATGTTAAATGTTGATTTATGCTAATGACACCTAGTAATGTAATTCTCTGTAAGAGCATCTGTACAATATTTCAGATATTCCCAGAGGTGCTTAGAGAGAGGGAGTAAGTCAACCAGATAATATGGTGTGGAATTAATTAAACAGTGACTTTAATATAAGGAAGCTCTGAATTGGAAAATACATCTGTTTTTTATAAGCATTTTCTTCCAACACACCTGCAGTGTTTAGGTTTGCCTAGAATTCTTGTGGTAAAAGATTTTGGAGTAGAAAAAGCTACAATCTTAACCTAATGCATAAAAGGTTATTCAGCTTGTGGGCAGAATTACATCTATGAAAATTCTTTTGTATATTTTCATATTCACTAAAATAAAACATTATACAATATAACATGTAGAAATTTGCACATATTAAATTAGTGATAAAGAGTACTATAATACTTATTTCTATTTTAAACTGCTCTTAGATAATTTCAAAGCTATATTTAGATAATTTTGTAAATTTAGTAATTTTTAATAATGTAATAAGGAAATCTACCATCAAAACAAAAACTAGAGAACTGGCATCATGTTCCTCCTCAATCCCAAATGATTCCCTTGAACCCATTTCCTCAAGCAAACAGCAATCCGAATTCCACATACATTATTCTCTTCCTTTCCATTATACATAATGTTATACCTATAAGCATTCATATACAAAGGATATATATATGTATATATTGCATATATATATATGAAAGTACATTTATAGTGTTTTTAATTAAAAAGTAATCATCTTGTATTTATTTGGGCTTTTTTCAGTTAGCGTTTTATTGTAGTTACTGATATATTTGCACCTGCTTCTGCCTTTTAATTTATTTCAATCTGACATTCTGTTCTATACTTTTTTTTTTTTGAGAGAGGTAGAGAGCATGAGCATGTGTGTGTTTGCACATGCAAGCAGAGTAAGAAGGGCAGGGAGAGGGGCAAAGGGAGATGGAGAGAGTCTTAAGCGGGGCTCCACAGCCACTACAGAGCTGGATATGGGGCCTAGTCTCATGACCCTGATCATGACCTGAGCCAAAGTCAAGAGTCAGATATTCAACTCAATGAGCCACTTAGGCACCCTGTGTTCTATACTTTTTATTTATTTTTTTTACTATGTTATGTTAATCACCATCCATCATTAGTTTTTGATGTAATGTTCCATGATTCATTGTTTGCATATAACACCCAGTGCTCCATTCAGTATGTGCCCTCTTTAATACCCATCACCAGGCTAATCCGTCTCCCCATGCCTCTCCACTCTAGAACCTTCAGTTTGTTTCTCAGAGTCCATAGTCTCTCATGGTTTGTCTCCCCCTCTTATTTCCCCCTCTTCATTTTTCCCTTCCTGCTATCCTCTTCTTTTTTTTTTTTTTTAACATATAATGTATTATTTGTTTCAGAGGTACAGGTCTGTGATTCAACAGTCTTACACAATTCACAACACTCACCATAGCACATACCCTCCCCAATGTCTATCACCCAGCCAC
>NW_028046306.1:0-429 GCF_054177405.1 Leptonychotes weddellii
TGCAAGGATCTGCCCTTAGGCTTTCTTTCCATACTGTCTTGAATAAATGGAAAAGGGAATGTTGGCATCTGACATAATCCCATCCCCCCACACTTACTGGGGATGCTGTGGGACAGTGAAGAAATGTCAGATCAATGCACTGGTCTGACATTGTAGATTATTTAATAAAATGAACAATTAAAAAAACATGATTCATTTCAAAAAAAAAAAAAAAAAAAAAAAAAAAAAAAAAAAGATAGTTCATGTTAAAAAAATATAGTTTATGTTTGATTGGATTTGCATTTCCTTTTATTATTGGTGATGATGTGGTTTCCTATACTAGTTTTACTTTTTCTTCCATGGTACTGTATATTTACATCTTTCCTTATTTATATTTTGATTCTTTAGTATTTTCCTTATCAGTATGAATAATGTATATATATGTAACAT
>NW_028046307.1:0-429 GCF_054177405.1 Leptonychotes weddellii
TTCCTCTAGCTTCCAGAGCTCACCCTTCTGACCCAGGGGCATGGCGCTTCTGTCGGGCTGAACCTGAAGAAAGATGTGGGACGGCTCCTCAGGGTGCAGCCCAGGCAGCAGAGGCCTGAAGTCCCGGAGCTGACAGTGCGCTGCATCGGGCTTGGGTGCTGAGGGTTCCCCTCTGGGCTGGGATGGGCGAGCCCCTGGCTCCATGATCAGAACAAGTACCTCACCTTGATGACTGGCACTCACCTGCACCTCCCCTGCTCTGGGACCTTAGAGGCTCCTGCCTCAGACCTAGGCCTCAACTCTGAGTTCTTGAAGCCCCTGGAGGACAAAAGGAGGAGTCACTTCAGGGTGCAGACACAGAGCACGGCACACGGGCCCCAGTGGGGCAGGAGGGCTGGGGCGGACTCTGTGAGGTCCCCACCAGTCCAA
>NW_028046308.1:0-429 GCF_054177405.1 Leptonychotes weddellii
AAAAAAAAAAAAAGAAAGAAGTATAGAAAGAAGTACTTATCCCAACTGCCCAGAAGGAAAGCCTCAGCAAAAAGACTCCTACAGGAAGGAATGCCTAAGCTCTCAAAGGATGAGAAATTGGCCACGCAGGGGCACCTGGGTGGCTCAGTCAGTTAAGTCAGTTATCCCAGAGTCACAGGATCAAGCCCCGAGTTGGGCTCGCTGAGCGGGGATTCTGCTTCTCCCTCTGCGCCTTCCCCCTGCTCCTTCTCTCTCTCTCGCTTACTCTTTCTCTCTCAAATAAATAAATAAATAATCTTAAAAAGAAAGATTAAAAAAAAAAATTGGCCAAGCAAAGATTTACAGCCTGAGTAAAAAGCATGAAATATAGAATAAGTTATGTCTGTCATGGATCCACAATCCAAGATAAGGAATGATGAGAAATGGGCC
>NW_028046309.1:0-429 GCF_054177405.1 Leptonychotes weddellii
TATGAATGGTCTCTTTGTATCCTTTACCTAAGTTTTTTTATTTCTTTCTTTCAACTTGAAAGAGATTTTTGTATATTAAAATTAACCCCTATATGTTCTCTACATTGCAATTATTTTTCAAACTTGTTATTATTGACTTTATGTTTTTTAGCTATAAAACTGTTTTAAATTTATATATGATAGAATGTCTATTTTATTTTTGTGTCTGTTTTTCCAGTTTTGTCCCCATGTCATCTTTCAAATTTTTTTGTATAATTTTTTCTTAACTCTACTTTTAAGTCTTTTAGCCATCTGGAATTTATTTCTATATACTGTGTAAGATGAAGGTCCAATTTTATTTTCTTTCAGTCAGATAACTATATCACCACCATTTATTAAATAACTCACTCTTGGGGAAAGATGGCGGAGGAGTAGGGGACCCTATTTCAA
>NW_028046310.1:0-429 GCF_054177405.1 Leptonychotes weddellii
GCAGCAGCACCAGGCTGCCGCCAGGGTCCCCAAAAAGAACCTGTCCCTGCGCTCTGGGGCTGCATGCCTGGGTTCTGCCAGCGCAGACCCCCAGCTCCGTGACTTCCCGGAGAGCCACTTCCTGAAGGAGGAGGTGAAACTCAACAAGAAGATGGGCAACCGCCTGACTCAGCTGCCCAGGTTGGGCTGGGCGAGTATGCCTTCGAAAGGCTCACCCTCAAGTGCCACTGGGAGCCTCCAGAGCCCGGCGGCCTTTGGAGGGGCTCTCCTGGGACCCCCCTGGTGCCAAGGCTTGTACCTGAGTCTCTTCCTGCAGCCCTCTCCCAAGCCCTAGACCAAACGGAACCAATAAAGCTTTTGGCAGAAAAAAAAAAAAAAAGTAAGAAAGAAATCTTATCCAGTCTTTCTGAGTCTCAGTGTCCTGTGAAA
>NW_028046311.1:0-429 GCF_054177405.1 Leptonychotes weddellii
AGCTTAACTGACTGAACCACCCAGGCACCCCTCCAACAGGGTGGTCTCAATTCATAGTTTTCACCTGTATGCAGCAAATACATTACTTATGATATACTTAATTATTTTATAATGCAATATGCAAAGTAAGTGCCCATCCTTATTCTGAGATTATGCCTTTTTTGCTCTTTTGGTATTAAACTGGCCTTTCTTGAGAAAAACGGTGTGAGCTACTAAACTTTTTTTTTTTTTGTCAAATTAAAAAGAGGGGGACAAACTGTTAATCCTTTTTTTTTGCTTTTAATATTACCTAATCCATAAATTTCAAAGGTCAAGACCCAGCGTCACACCAAACAACAGCGTCTGCAGGGTTAAGCGAGGGGGAAGTGAGTGCGGGAAAGCGGGTCTCAGGTGAAGAAGGACCGAGTTCGAGCTCCACAGCCCCGGCGA
>NW_028046312.1:0-429 GCF_054177405.1 Leptonychotes weddellii
ACGATGGACTCTGAAAAACAAACAGGGTTCTAGAGGGGAGGGGGGTGGGAGGATGGGTTAGCCTGGTGGTGGGTATTGAGGAGGGCACATTCTGCATGGAGCACTGGGTGTTATGCACAAACAATGAATCATGGAACACTTCATCTAAAACTAATGATGTAATGTATGGGGATTAACATAAGAATAAAAAAAATAAAATTAAAAAAAAAAACTAAAATTTTAAAAACATAAAAAAAAAAAAGAAATAGGATTCAGTGCTGACTAAAAAATGCAAATAATAAACACATATAACCAAACATACATGTACACTTCAACCATTTCCCAAATATTCTAAAACATACCTATTACTTTCACAATAAAAAACAAGTATTTTTAAGCATATCATCTCACTACAGTGAAGTAAACGCATAAACTCCTTCTGTGTCTAAC
>NW_028046313.1:0-429 GCF_054177405.1 Leptonychotes weddellii
TTTTACGGTTTGTCTCCCTCGCTGGTTTCATCTTGTTTCATTTTTTCCTCCCTTACCTTATGATCCTCTGCCTGGTTTCTCAAATTCCTCATATCAGTGAGATCATATGATACTTGTCTCTCTCTGATTGACTTATTTAGCTTAGCATAATACCCTCTAGTTCTGTCCATGTTGTTGCAAATGACAAGATTTCATTTTTTGATGGCTACATAATATTCCATTGTATATATATACCACTTCTTCTTTATCCATTCATCTGTTGATGGACATCTTGGCTCTTTCCATATTTGGGCTATTGTG
The DNA here is from genome assembly GCF_054177405.1 of Leptonychotes weddellii. NCBI lineage: Eukaryota > Metazoa > Chordata > Mammalia > Carnivora > Phocidae > Leptonychotes > Leptonychotes weddellii. The sequence goes on from NW_028046313.1 coordinate 301, forward strand.
GACATTGGTGCTATAAACACTGGGGTGCACATACCCCTTTGGATAACTACATTTGTATCTTTAGGATAAATACCCAGTAGTGCAGTTGCTGGGTTGTAGGGTAGCTCTATTTTCAACTTTTTGAGGAAC
>NW_028046314.1:0-429 GCF_054177405.1 Leptonychotes weddellii
TAGTTCCTGGCAGTGGTTAGGACCTACCCGATCCAAATTGATGTTTGCTCCAATTCTTAAAAATTTCGATATGCTTCAGTTTATCTATTAACAGTTTATATGCAAAAGAATTGAAAGCAGGGCGCCTGGGTGGCTCAGTTGGTTAAGCGACTGCCTTCGGCTCAGGTCATGATCCTGGAGTCCCGGGATCGAGTCCCGCTCGGCAGGGAGTCTGCTTCTCCCTCTGACCTTCCTCCCTCTCATGCTCTCTGTCTCTCATTCTCTCTGTCTCAAATAAATAAATAAAATCTTTAAAAAAAAAAAAAAAAGAATTGAAAGCAGAGACTTGAACAGATATTTGCACACCAGTGTTCATAGCAGTCACATTCAGAACAGCAAAAGGTAGCAACAATCCACATGTCCATCAATAGGTAAAAGTTGTGTATACAT
>NW_028046315.1:0-9314 GCF_054177405.1 Leptonychotes weddellii
TATATACCACAGCTTCTTTATCCATTCATCTGTTGATGGACATCTTGGCTCTTTCCACAGTTTGGCTATTGTGGACATTGCTGCTATAAACATCGGGGTGCACGTACCTCTTCAGATCCCTACATTTGTATCTTTGGGGTAAATACCCAGTAGTGCAATTGCTGGTTCGTAGTGTAGCTCTATTTTCAACTTTTTGAGGAACTCCATACTGTTTTCCAGAGTTAGAGCCTCCATTTTTTATTGCACTTCATTAATAGCCTTTTTGATTTCAACTTGGTTAGATTTTAGTTCTTTTATTTCTCCAGAAAGGTTTCTCTAATATCTTCCATGCTTTTTTCAAGCCCAGTTAGTGTCTTTAAAATCATCATTCTGAACTCTATTTCTGACATCTTACTAATGTCCATATTGATTAGGACCCTGGCAGTCCGTACTGCCTCTTGTTCTTTTTCTTGAGGTGATTTTTCCATCTTGTCATTTTGACCAGAGAATAGATGAATGAGAGAACAAAATGCTAACAGGGTAACAACGTCCCCAGAAAAATATACACTAAACAAATCAGAAGAGACCTGAAACCAGGGGAAAAGAAAGGGAAAGAAAGAAAAAAGAAAAAAAGATAAAAACAAACAAACAAACAAAAAACAACAGAATATGATCAAATATGATCAGTCTGGTACATAGATCAGTGCCACACACTAGATGTTGGTCATATTTTGGTCTGTTAGAAAAAAGTGCCTCCCAAAATTTTAAAGAAAGAAAAACATATGTGTGCAAAAATAAGGATTAATATTATGAAGGGATGGACTATGACTGTAAAGATGAAAATTATAAAAGATTTTATAAAAGGAATTGATAAGATAAGAAGTTGGTTGAAAAAAGAAAGTAGAGGACTTAAAAAAAAGGGGGGGGAGAGAATGTGATCAGGCAGGAGACTAGAACAAAGCCATACACTAGAGATTTAGGGTATATTTTGTTCTGTTAGAAGAAACTGTATCCCAAAATTTAAAGATATATATATATATACCAAAAATAAGATAACTACTATGAAGGGATAGAATATGACTCTAAAAATGAAAAATAAAAAAGATTTTTTAAAAAAGATTGATAAGATATTGGTTGAAAAGGGGAAAAAGAAAAATTCAAGAAAAAAGAGAGAAAAGAAAAAGAAAGTTAAAAAAAATTAACTTTGAAAGACTAAAGTATCATGGGAGAAAAGCCATGAATTCTATGTGCAGTATTCCCCTAGTGCTGGAGTTCTGCCATTCTCATTGATGGGTAAACTTGGTCTTGGTTGGCTGTTCTTGCTAATCTTCTGGGGGAGAGGTCTGTTGCAGTGGTTCTTAAATGTCTTTGCCGGAAGCCAGAATTGCCCTGCCCTTGCTGGTCCGGGCTAAGTAATCTGCTCAGGTTAGCTCTTGGGAGCTTTTGTTCCCTGCAAGCTTTCCGTCCAGCTTGGAGGAGAGTAAAAATGGTGGCCTCTCAATCTCCATCCCAGAGGAGCCGAGAACTCGGGCCCCACTCCTCAGTGAACCCCCAGAGAAAAGCAGTCAATCACTCCCATCTCCCCAGTCTCTGGCCCCACTCTGTGCTCACCCAGCCTGTGACCGAGCATTTCTATCTCTGGCACACGACCCCGTGTGGAGTCTCCAAACCCAGCAGATCCCTGCGGTGTGCTCCCGCACTGCTCCTCCCAGGAAAGGAAGGGGAGTCTCCCCGGATCTGCCACTTGTTGGGTCCCTGCTGGAAGAGCAGTGGCCCGACTGTGCCGCGGATCATGGTTTATGGCAACCCAGAGCTGAGAGCCCACTCCTGGGCTCCGTCTCTGCAGCCGCTTCCCTGCTCTGATACCTGGGAGCTCTGATGCACTCAGACACCCCTGGTCTTTCCATGACCCCGAGGGTCCTGAGACCACACTGTCCCAGCGAGTGTTCCACCCCCCGCTTAGCCACTGGAGCAACGTCCCTCAGCGGAGCAGACTTCTAAAATTTCTGATTTTGTGCTCCAAGGCTCTATCTCTTGCCAGTAGCAGCTGACAGAGGCCCCCTCCCCCGCCATCTATCTTCCCAAATATCACCTCAGATTCACTTCTGTGCACGTCCTACCTTCCAAAAAGTGGTCACTTTTCTGTTCAGAGGGTTGCTGCTATTCTTTTCTTTGATCTCCTCTTGAGTTTGTAGGTGTTCAGAATGGTTTGATCCCTATCTAGCTGAATTCCTGGGACCAGATGAAATTTAAGTCTCCTACTCCTCTTCCATCTTACTCCTCCCCCCTATACCACATCTTTATCCATTCATCTAACAACAGACCCTTGGGCTGCTTCCACATCTTGGCTGTTGTAAATAATGCTGCAATAAACACAGAGGTGCATACATCTCTTTCAATTTGTGTTTTCATTTTCTTTAGATAAATACACAGAAGTGTAATTGCTGGATCATATGGTAGTTCTACTTTTAATTTGTCGAGGAACCTTTATACTGTTTCCACAGGAGCTGTACCAATTTACATTCTCACCAACAGTGCACAGTTTCACTTTTTTCACATCCTCACCACACTTTTTTTATTTTTCTTTTTTTGTCTTTTTGATAATATCCAATCTGACCAAGTGAGGTGACATCTCATTGTGGTTTTGATTTGCATTTCCTTGATGATGCATGATGTTGAGGATTTTTTCATGTGCCTATTGACCATCTGGATGTATTTCTTGAGAAAATGTCTATTCAAGCCCTCTGCCCATTGTTTAATTGGTTGTTTATTGTTTGATGTTAAGTCATGTAAGTTCTTTATATATTTTGGATGTTAACATCTTATCAGATGTATGATTTGCATATATCTCCTCCTATTTAGTAGGTTGCCTTTTCATTTTATTGATGGTTTTCTTCACTGTGCTGAAGCTTTCCAGTTTGATATAGTCCCATTTGTTTGTTCTTGCTTTTGTTGCCCTTGCTGAGGACACTGGTCCAAAAAAAGATATTGCTAAGACCAATGTAATAAATCTTACTGCTTATGTTTTCTTATAGGAGTTTTGTGGCTTTAGATCTTAATTCAAGTCCTTAATCATTTTGAATTTATTTTTGTATTTGGTGTAAGATAGTGGTCCTGTTTCATTCTTTTGCATGTAGATGTCCAGTTTTCCCAACACCAATTATTGAACAGACTATCTTTTTCTCATTGTATATTCTTACCTCCTTTGTCATAGATTAATTGACCATATGTGATAGGTTTATTTCTGGACTCTCTATTCTATTCCGTTGAGCTATGTGTCTGTTTCATGGCAGTACTATACTGTTTTGATTACTATAGCTTTGTAGTATAGTTTGAAACCTGGGATTGTGATGCCTCCAGCTTTGTTGTTCTTTCTCAAGATTGCTTTGGCTATTCGGGGTCTTGTGGTTTCATACAAATGTTATGATTCTTTGTTCTGGTTCCTTGAAAAATGACATTGGTATTTTGATGGGGATTGCACTGAATCTGTAGCTTGCTTTGGGTAGTGTGGGTAATTTAACAATATTAATTCTCCTAATCCTTGAGCATGGTATATCTTTCCATTTATTTGTGTCATCTTCAGTTTCTTTCATCAGTGTCTTATAGTTTCCAGAGTACAGGTTGTTCACTTCCTTAGTTCAGTTTATTCTTAGGTATTTTATTCTTTTTGATGCAATTGTAAATGGGATTGTTTTCTTAGTTTCTTTTTTTGAAAATTCTTTATTAGTGTATAAAAATGCAACTGACTTCTGTATGTTAATTTTGTATCCTATTTTCAGATATATTTTAAATGTATATTCCATTGGAATCATTTATAAATTATCTGGGAGCTTGCCATAAATTGTATATTCCCAGGTTCTACCTTTGAGAACTCTAGAGTTCTGGGGTTGTGACCAGGAATCTACACATTTAGCAAGCTTCTCAGGGTTCATGCAGCACATTTTTTTTTTTTGAAAATCATTGTTATATGTGAAGAGAATGCATTGAGCACCCAATCCAGAAATCTCTGCATCATAGCTGCACCCATTGGACATCTGTCAAAGTACCTATCACACTCCATTGTGCTTGTCTGTCTGTGTCTGCCACCAGAGTGGAGCCCATTCCTCTTCATTTTTGCATCCTGAGTTCCTGGCTCACAGTACCCTACCTAGAGACACTTAGTAAATATTTACCAAAATGTGGAGATAGGCCCAACTCCTAGCCCTGCAGTACTATAGTATCTGGGATGAACACCTGTTTTTGCAATATGCTAAGAAGGAAGATTTCATAAAGCCATAGCTGACCTAGCAGCTGAAGAAAAGCAACCAAGGCACATTATAAGAAGGAAGTTAAACTCTTGATACATTCCCATGTCCATCTAGCAAATAAAGGCATGGAACCTACAATAATGAAATAGAGGGTCTTCGTGAAGATCACAGAACAAGTTGCTTAGATTCAGGACTAGAATCATATTTTTTTTTCATTCTGTATCAAGTCAAACTAAGAAATCCAGACATCTTTGATCTTTTACCACTATCAGTAAAAACATAATGATATATTAGTAAAACCTAATTTTTCATATTGTAGATATAATAAACAGAACTAGAATTTCTACTTCTGCATAACAATGTATCCTCTTGCAATTACTCCAGAACTTCTAGACTGTATCAGCACTTTTCTTCTTTTTTTTTCAAATATTTATTTTTCTTTTTTTGTTTTTGTTATTATGTTATGTCAATCACCATACATTACATCATTAGTTTTTTATGTAGTGTTCCATGATTCATTGTTTGCGTGTAACACCCAGTGCTCCATTCAGTATGGTGCACTCTTTAATACCCATCACCAGGCCAACCAATCCCACTTTTAATTAAACAGAAAAATTTAGTTTGGGGGCCAAAGGAGAAGGAAGTCCAAAAATAATATGCAGAAATAAAAAGGAAAGATAGGAAATGGAGAGGGATGAGGGAGAGAGAGGGAGAGAACAGAAGTAAAGGAGGATGAATGGAGGAAGCTAAAGAGGGAAGCAACAAGGAGGAAAGAAAGGAAGGAGAGAAGGAGAGCAGAAGGGAGATAATTCTAAAGCCACACATAGATTTTTTTTTTTTTTTTGGAAGCCAACTGCATTATACATGGGATCATTTCATGATATTGTTATTCTAACTTGCAAGCAACAAGCTTGGATTAGTCAAAGGAACATCAGGCTATTTCCCACACTTTCCTTATTCCAATTTACAATTTAGTGACTTTGGTAAGACAGCAAGTAAGAGTGTCCCTCATTCATGGCTTCTCCGATGTTTGTGAGAGCCCATGAATGTGTTTCTGGTCAATATGTCTCTATTCCGGAAAGCAGTCTAGCAACACTGTTTATTTGTTTTTCACCATTCAGATTCCAGGCATTTGACTGAGACTCCAGCACAATGCAGCCCTGATAATAGAACAGATAAGGTACTTCTTATGTCTAAACTGAGACAATCCATTTGTGAACATGCCAGAATTTGTTTTAATAAAACTAAATAAGGTCAATGTTATTGTGAGCCCAGATAATCCCTACAGGTGCTGAAACTCTCTAAAATACTTTGCTCTGTATTTCATATATTTGGAAAGAACTTTAAAGGTCATCTAGTCCAATCTCCAAACTATGAGTTAAGTACTAAAAAAACGAAGTCACTTTATCTTTTGGGGGCCCTTGGTTTCTTCATCTGCAAAATGAGAGGACTGGATAAGTTGAAGTCTAAGATTCATTCTGGTTCTAACATCTTGTAAATCAACAAGAATATCTAGGATCAGTAAGCAGTCACAGACAACCTCAAACACTGATTATGACAGATGACAAAGCGTTATCAAGCATACTGAATAAGAAATCAGAACTATGGCTCTCTTCTTTGCTTCTAAATATCAACTTACAAATGTTAACTTTAAAGTGTTTAAAGGAAAAAATATCTAGATACTGTTTTTGTACCACAGTGAAATTTATGCTTAAATGTTTTTTGGGCACCTGGCTGGCTCAGTCAGGAGAACACGTGACTCTTGATCTCAGGGTCATGAGTTCTAGCCCCATATTGGGCATAAAGCTTACTTAAAAAAAAATCTAAAGTGTTTAAAAGAAATTTGTTCTAGCCTGGAAGATACATCTAGATACCTCTAGAAATATAAACATTTTCATCTCTTTTAGTATGGTGAAGGGTTAATTATAGGCATTGATGGATAACCTTTTATTTTCATGATTTTATCTCACCCCTTACCAAATGAGCAACCTCAAAAGTAGTGTCAAAAGGGCAGTAAAGTTTCCAAAGCTAAAAAAAAAGAAAAAAAAGAAAAGGGCATGTCTTCTCAGACTTCCACAAATGCTAATTACTCATAATGACAAGTCATTACCCAAATCCATTTCTGGAAAGTCACAAGGACTCGACAGGTCAAAGCAAAAATGTCATTTCATGCTCCAGCAAGACACTCTGCCAAATTAACCCTCAATATACTTATAAATGTGCTATCCACTTTTTCCGAGGAGGGAGAAACAAATATAAAGGGAGGTCAGTACCTGGGAGAGAGGAAACCAATTCAACACATACAACTGGGAAGGCAAAGGCAGCTATTGAGCTCCAGGAGAAAGGAGCTTATATCAAGGATGTCCTGCAACCTAACTTTAACTACAGGCACAACTGTGGGCTTCTATAGGGGACAGGACTCAACAGACATAAATGCAGCTATCTGGAATTTGGAACTGGGGATATGGGAAGGTGCGAGCTCTTTGGATGGGGACAGGGAGAGACTAAGACCCATGGCTACCTATAGCAATGGATTTTTAAAAAGATTTTATTTATTTATTTGAGAGAGAGAGAATGAGAGAGAGCACATGAAGAGGGGAGGGTCAGAGGGAGAAGCAGACTCCCTGCTGAGCAGGGAGCCTGATGCAGGACTTGATTCCGGGACTCCAGGATCATGACCTGAGCTGATGGCAGTTGCTTAACCAACTGAGCCACCCAGACACCCCAGCAATGGATTTTGTAAACAAATTCTGGTTCCATCCAGATCTGTATTAATAAATTTATTCATTATTTCATTTATGTTTTCAAGCATATATTCGATTAGCAGATATTTCCTGGGGATCTACTCTTTGTCAATCACTGTTCCAGGTTCTAGGAATACAGTGGTGAATAAGATGGATAGTGCCTGACCTCCTTGAATTTCCAGAAATAAAATCAACAATAACTAAATAAACACCAAATAAGTAAATATAATTGAGGTTCACACTTTATTGAGTATAATGAAGGGAACAGATAGGACAGGATGAGAGGTTTGAACAGTACTACTTAATCTAGTCAGCAGAGGGTTATGGATAAGAAGGCAGGGTCATCCTAGCAGATAGGAGCTAACAAAATCAAGAATAAGGAATAGTAGCATTCCAGCAAAGCCTTTGAGATAGGGATATAGAAACTGGAAAGAAATGACAGTGTGGTTGGAACCAAAGACAAGTGTGAGAGTGGGGAGAGCAGAGACTGGAGAGGTGGGAGGGAGCCTCTGAATTACAGGCCAGTTGGGAACAGGAGAGAGGGAACAGGAGAAGGTAGGAGATAGCATGTTCCAAAATTCACAGGTAACAATAGGCCAAGACTAGCAGAGAGAAGCAGATCCCTAGAATAAAAGGGGCTGCGTGAGGATTGTAAATACCTGAAGAAATCATGAAGAGCCTTGTAGTGAAGGTAAGGGTATTTGGGATTTACTCTAAATTTAATGGGAGGCCACTAAAGTATTTTAGTTGAAGAACAATATGATTTGACAGGTTTTTTTTAAAAGATTTTATTTATTTATTTGACAGAGAAAGACACAGTGAGAGAGGGAACACAGAAAGGGGAATGGGAGAAGGAGAAACAGGCTTCCCACAGAGCAGGGAGCCTGATGTGGGGCTCAATCCCAGGACCCTGGGATCATGACCTGAGCTGAAGGCAGATGCTTAAGGACTGAGCCACCCAGGCGCCCCTTGACAGTTTTTTGTTTTTTTTTTTAAGATCACAGTAGGTATGTAGTGGTAAAAATGAAAGAACAAAAACTATACAACAACATGGAACATCTTAGGAAGATGATGAACTTTAAAAGCAACCCCAGAAGATTACATACCATGAGATATCCTCTTTATAAAGCTCAAAACAAGCAAAACTAAGAATACATTATTTGAGTATATAGATGGGATGAAAGAATAGTTTTTTGTTTGTTTGATTTTTTAAAGATTTTATTTATTTATTTGACAGAGAGAGACACAGCGAGAGAGGGAACACAAGGAGGGGGAGTGGGAGAGGGAGAAGCAGACTTCCCACTGAGCAGGGAGCCCAACGCAGGGCTCAATCCCAGGACTCTGGGATCACTACCTGAGCAGAAGGCAGATGCTTAACAACTGAGCCACCCAGGCGCCCCGAAAGAATAGTTTTTAAAGGGAACTATAAACATGACATTCAGGATGGTGGTGACCTCTGGAAAGAGGAAAGAGGGTGGTATAGGGGACACATAGGTAATTACCATGTTTGTGCTCTAATCCTTAAGTTGCATGATTGGTTCTGAGTGTTCATTTTATTATGCTTTATCATTTGTTATATTTAAGAGGAAAATGAGATATTCTGGCTACTGCATGGAGAAAGGATTTGAGGGAAGCATGACTGGAAGCTGTGAGACTAGTTAGTGACTGTTTCAGTCCCCAGGCCAGACACTTATGGTCTTCCATTGTGCAAATTGCAGGAGGTTTGAGAGAGGGCCCACAGCCACCAGTCACACCTGTCCAACACCTGGCACCACTTTGTATACATAGTACAGAGTCAGTAAAATTTTCCTTAATAAAATCATGAACAAGTACAAAGAGTGCCTAGATATATTAAAACTCAAGACAGACACATAATGGTTATTGAACTATCAACTATATGGTAATTACATGTTTACAAATCACTTTCACATTAATTGTCTGTTTTTGCCCAACTATGGGAGATTCATACATCACATGAGAGGTAGCTGGGCACAGTGGCATGCCTGTAGTCCCAGCTACTCAGGAGGCTGAGGCAGAAGGATCACTTGGGCCCAGGAGTTCTGGGCTGTACTGTGTTATGCCGATTGGGTATCCGCACTAAGTTTGGCATCAATATGGTGACCTACCAGAAACCAGGAACCACTAGGTTGCCTAAGGAGCAATAAACTGGCCCAGGTTGGAAACAAACCAAGTCAAAACTCCCATGCTGATCACATGAGAGTTAAATTGACTAGTCGAGGCATGATATATTCAGAGCACTAAATGAGAAAAATATGCAGCCAAGAATACTATATCCAGATAGGCTGTCATTGAAAATAGAAGGAGAGATAAAAAACTTCCAGGA
>NW_028046316.1:0-429 GCF_054177405.1 Leptonychotes weddellii
CAGTTGGTTAAGCGACTGCCTTCAGCTCAGGTCATGATCCTGGAGTCCCAGGATCGAGTCCCGCATCGGGCTCCCTGCTCGGCAGGGAGTCTGCTTCTCCCTCTGACCCTCCCCCATCTCATGTGCTCTCTGTCTCTCTCATTCTCTCTGTCTCAAATAAATAAATAAAATCTTAAAAAAAAAATAAAAATATACTTTAAAAAAAAAAAAAATAAAAAAAAAAAATAAAATAAAATACAGGTATGCTTTTCTTTATGGTGGAGGAATCAATAAAATACTTCTGAGCAGAGATGTAAGAACAATATTCCCAGGAAACATAACCAAATGTAGGATGTTGTGAAGCAGAAAGAGGATAAAGTTGGAGAAATTAAAGATGGTAAGTTATTACTGCACTACTATGAGGTGATAAGGGTTTGTAGAAACAAAAGG
>NW_028046317.1:0-429 GCF_054177405.1 Leptonychotes weddellii
TCTTCCTTCCCCCCCTGGGCTTGGGGTGTAGGTTTGGAAGGAGGAGGAAGGCCCACATCAATACAGGGCTTGGCGCTTCATGATTGTGGAAGAGAAACCACTTTGCATGGGGGTTGGGGGGCTGCGCTGGTGGGGGCAGGGGAAGCCAGGAATTCCAAAGGCAGGAGGTGAATGACACTTCACTGTCAAAACAGGTGGTTACAAATAGTACAGCATCCTTTATTCCAGTTTGGTATTTTCATTAAAAAAAGAAAAAATAACTGAAGCTGGGCCCCAAACTGACTCGATGGTGTCTGCTCTGTAATAGCCAGGCCAGGAACACAAAATAACCCAAAGCCTCCGTGTCTGGCAACCCCCCTGCTGCCATCTCTGATGGTCTAGTGATGAGAAGCGGGGTCGTCCCTCCAGATCCTTCCGCCTGTGGGGCAT
>NW_028046318.1:0-429 GCF_054177405.1 Leptonychotes weddellii
GAAACAACAGATGTTGGAGAGGTTGTGTAGAAAGGGGAACCCTCTTACACTGTTGGTGGGAATGCAATTGGTACAGCCACTTTGGAAAATAGTGTGGAGGTGCCTCAAAAATTTAAAAATAGAGCTACCATATGACCCAGCAATTGCACTACTGGGTTTTTACCCCAAAAACATAGATGTAGGGAAAAGATGGGCCATAAGCAACTCAATGTTCATCGCAACAATGTCCACAATAGCCAAACTGTGGAAAGGGCCGAGATGCCCTTTAACAGATGATTATGCTTTATCAGTGTTTAATTTTTCCTATACGTTTGTTTCCAGTTGAAATTTTTAGATACGGTCTTTTATTTGACCTGAATACTTTTCCTGCGTGAAATGGTTCAACTGGAAGAATATGTGTGTCTCCATTTTATTTTTTAAATTTATTTT
>NW_028046319.1:0-429 GCF_054177405.1 Leptonychotes weddellii
AAAAAATACAGGAGATACACATTTAAGAGAGGAGGACTAAAACCAGTATTATTCTAAGATTATAGGATTATTTGCCTAGAAAACATATAATGAAAAACTTATAGAAAATAAGAATCATAAATGTCGTTGAAATAATTAATAGAGATAAATACATGGTTTCTTTTGATAAAATAAACAGCTAGAAAACCATTAACCAAAAGAGGATACCATTTACAAGAGGGAAAAAAAAAATCTAGCTAGGAATGAATCTTAGACATCTCAAGAATCTATCAGAGTAAAGCTTTAAAACTCTTCCAGTCTATATTTTTTGTTGTGTGTTCACTGAAGTCTCCATTCAGTTATCTGAAGAGCTAATGACTGAACAGAGATTCCTTAAATGCTTGCAACCAATAATCTTCCAGTCTTTGCTGAAGGATTCTGTCTGTTTTG
>NW_028046320.1:0-429 GCF_054177405.1 Leptonychotes weddellii
TTCCCTGTCCCAGAGTTAATTAAGGTGTCTGACATGAAAGAAGAGTCTGAGGAGGGTGCCTGGGTGGCTCAGTTGGTTAAGCGACTGCCTTCGGCTCAGGTCATGATCCTGGAGTCCCTGGATCGAGTCCCGCGTCGGGCTCCCTGCTCGGCGGGGAGTCTGCTTCTCCCTCTGACCCTCCCCCCTCTCATGTGCTCTCTCTCATTCTCTCTCTCTCAAATAAATAAATAAAATCTTTAAAAAAAAAAACTTAAAAAAAAAAAAAGAGTCTGAGGATACTCTGAGGGAAATGCTGGTATGAGAATTAGCCTAAGTGCAACCATGTGAAACTTATATAAATCTTTCGTTGGTTGGCAGAAATTCAAAGTTGGACATCGCAGTGCATGAGTGAGGCTGAGGAAACCCACTGTCCCATACATTGCTGGTACT
>NW_028046321.1:0-429 GCF_054177405.1 Leptonychotes weddellii
GGGGGGGGCGAATCAGAAGGAGAGATGAACCATGAGAGACTATGGACTCTGAGAAACAAACTGAGGGTTTTAGAGGGGAGAGGGGTGGGGAGATGGGTTAGCCTGATGATGGGTATTAAGGAGGGCATGTACTCCATGGAGCACTGGGTGTTATATGAAAACAGTGAATCATGGATCACTGCATCGAAAACTGGTGATGTATTGTATGGTGACTAATATAACATAATAAAATAAAATTTAAAAAAAATACTATTTTGTAGGTTATTATGATCATAAACCCCATTTTTCTTTTTTTTAATTTAAAATGAATTATTTAACATAAAGTGTATTATTTGTTTCAGAGGTAAAGTTCAGTGATTCATCAGTTGCATATAACCCCCAGTGCTCATTACATCATGTGCCCTCCTTAATGCCCCCCCACCTCCCCTC
>NW_028046322.1:0-429 GCF_054177405.1 Leptonychotes weddellii
TTCATAATAATAACTTTCCTACAATTTTATTTAAACTTAGGGTCTATGAAGAAAAAGTTTAACTATTTGAGAGCACTCTGCTTGGAACTTGAGTTAAACATAGTGGACTGAACATGTATTTGTCTTGGGTTCTCCTAAAATCCAATTAAATGGACAATAATGATTTTTTTAAATAATAAATTTTTAAAAAACAAATGAACAGCCCTCAAAAGGAACGAAATCTTGCCATTTGCAATGATGTGGTTGGAACTGGAGGGTATTATGCTGAGCGAAATAAGTCAATCAGAGAAAGACAGATATCATATGATCTCACTGATATAAGGAATTCTTAATCTCAGGAAACAAACTGAGGGCTGTTGGAGTGGTGGGGAATGGGAGGGATGGGGTGGCTGGGTGATAGACATTGGGGAGGGTATGTGCTATGGTGAG
>NW_028046323.1:0-429 GCF_054177405.1 Leptonychotes weddellii
CTCGCAGACAGCATATTGATGGGTCTTGTTTTTTTATCCAATCTGATAGCCTGTGTCTTTTGATTGGGGCATTTAGCCCATTTACATTCAGGGTAACTATTGAAAGATAGGAATGTAGTGCCATTGTATTGCCTGTAAAGTGACTGTTACTGTATATTGTCTGTGTTCCTTTCTGGTCTGTGTTGCTTTTAGGCTCTCTCTTTGCTCAGAGGACCCCTTTCAAGATTTCCTGTAGGGCTGGTTTTGTGTTTGCAAATTCCTTTAGTTTTTGTTTGTCCTGGAAGCTTTTTATCTCTCCTTCTATTTTCAATGACAGCCTAGCTGGATAGAGTATTCTTGGCTGCATATTTTTCTCATTTAGTGCTCTGAATATATCCTGCCAGTCCTTTCTGGCCTGCCAGGTCTCTGTGGATAGGTCTGTTGCCAATC
>NW_028046324.1:0-429 GCF_054177405.1 Leptonychotes weddellii
ATATACAATGGAATATTACTCAGCCATCAGAAAGGATGAATACTCAACTTTTACATCAACATGGATGGGACTGGAGGAGATTATGCTAAGTGAAATAAGTCAAACAGAGAAAGTCAATTATCATATGGCTTCACTTATTTGTGGAACATAAGGAATAGCATGGAGGACATTATGAGAAGGAAGGGAAAAATGAAGGGGGGGATATTGGAGGGGGAGACGAACCATGAGAGACTATGAACTCTGAGAAACAAACTGAGGGTTTTAGGGGGAGGGGATGGGTTAGCCCGATGATGGGTATTAAGGAGGGCACATACTACATGGAGCAGTGGGTGTTATATGAAAACAGTGAATCGTGGATCACTATCAAAAACTAATGATGTATTGTATGGTGACTAACATAATAAAATAAAATAAAATTTAATTAAAAAA
>NW_028046325.1:0-429 GCF_054177405.1 Leptonychotes weddellii
CTGCCTTCGGCTCAGGTCATGATCCTGGAGTCCCGGGATCGAGTCCCGCATCGGGCTCCCTGCTCGGCAGGGAGTCTGCTTCTCCCTCTGACCCTCCTTCCTCTCATGCTCTCTGTCTCTCATTCTCTCTCTCTCAAATAAATAAATAAAATCTTTAAAAAAAAATTGCTAGAAAGATATATCTTATGTTAAATGCTCTAATAACAATAGTAATAATAATTCGGAAAGAAAGAGAGAGAGAAAGGAAGGAAGGAAGGAAAGAAGGAAGGAAGGAAGAAAGAAGAAAGAAAAGAAAAGAAAAGAAAAGAAAAGAAAGAAAGAAAGAAAGAAAGAAAGAAAGGGCAAGCAAGCAGGCAGGCAAGCAGGAGGAACTTTTGGAGGTGATGGATAGGTTAATGGCATTAGTTGTGGTGATGATTTCATGGTATA
>NW_028046326.1:0-9313 GCF_054177405.1 Leptonychotes weddellii
CAGGATCCTGGGATCAAGCCCCACATCGGGCTCCCTGCTCCGCGGGAAGCCTGCTTCTCCCTCTCCCACTCCCCCTGCTTGTGTTCCCTCTCTCGCTGTGTCTCTCTCTGTCAAATAAATAAATAAAAATCTTTAAAAAAAGAAAGAAAACAAAGTAAAAATAGAGAGACAAACCAAGGAACAGACTCCTAACTATAGAGAACACACTGATGGTTACCAGAGGGGAGGTGGGGGGGAATGTGGAAAATAGGAGATGGGGATTAAGAGTACATTTATTGTGAAGAGCACTGATTGATGTATAGGATTGTTGAATCACTATATTGTACACCTGAAACTAATACAACATTGTATGTTAACTATACTGAAATTAAAATTAAAAACTTAATTAAAAAAAAGAACTCACTGCCTTTTGATTTGAACAGTGAGTGCTCAGCTAGGATGTCTGTCACTTAAAATATAGATGTGGCAGGCATACCTGGGTGGCTCAGTCTGTTAAGCATCCAACTCTAGATTTCGGCTCAGGTCCTGATCTGAGGGTTGAGAGATCAAGACCCAAGCTGGGCAGCATAAGCGCCACAGAGTCTGCTTAAAACTCTCCCTCTCCTTCTGCCCCTCCCCTGCTAAAATAAAATAAATCTTTATAAATTACGGAGAGAGAGGAGTGAGAGGTAAGATGGAGTAAAAAAATAAACAGTAAATCCCAGGTGCCTGGGTGGCTCATTCGATTGCGCAGCTGACTTGATTTCGGCTCAAGTCATGATCTCAGGGTCCTGGGTTTGAGTCTGTGCCAGGCTCTACATTCAGCAGAGAGTCTGCTTGAGGATTCTCTCTCCCTCTCCTTGCCCCCAACCCCCGCTAATGCTCTCTAAAATAAATATATACAACTTTAAAAAAAAAAAAATAGTAAATTCTTGGAATCTTACCCTCTGCTTCTGCCCTACCATTGAGGACAACCCAAACAAATGGACAATATATTCTTCAAAACAACTGCTTGACCACATCTGGAAGGTTAACAAAAGTGAAAAACTACCAGGGTAGAGAGAAAAGGGAGGTAATTCTGAAATTTGGGGTCCTTGTACCCTACAGCCCTTTCCTTTCGACAACTCTTTGAGTCAAGAGTATCACCTCAAGGGCGCCTGGGTGGCTCAGATGGTTAAGCGTCTGCCTTCGGCTCAGGTCATGATCTCAGGGTCCTGGGATCGAGTCCCGCATCGGGCTTCCTGCTCCTTGGGAGCCTGCTTCTCCCTCTGCCTCTCTCTCTCTCTCTGTCTCTCATGAATAAATAAATAAAATCTTTAAAAAAAAAAAAAGTATCACCTCAAACCCATTAGGATAGCTGTTATCAAAAAATATATATATAGAGGCAGCCGGGTGGCTCAGTCGGTTAAATGTCTGCCTCAGCTCAGGTCATGATCCCAGAGTCCTGGGATGAAGCCTCCAGTCAACCTCCTTGCTTGGCAGGGAGTCTGCTTCTCCCTCTCCCTCTCTACCTGCAGTTCCCCCTGCTTGTGCTCTCTCTCCCTCTCTCTCTCTCTCTGTCAAATAAATAAATAAAATCTTAAAATATGTATATATATATATATCTATATATATATCTCAAGTATAGAAGGGTTGCATGGCTTCCTCACTCAGTGAAGCATATGACTTTTTTTTTTTTTTTAAGATTTTACTTATTTATTTAGAGAGAGTAGGGGAGGGGCAGGAGAGGGAGAGAGACAATCTCAAACTCTTCGCTGAACATAGAGCCCCATGTGGGGCCCAATCTCACAAACCCAAGATCACTACCAGAGCTGAAACCAAAATACAGACACAACCGATAAGCCACCCAGGTGCCCCAAGTATGTGACTCTTTATCTCTGGGTTGTGAGTTCAAGCCCCACATTGGGCACAGAGATTACTTAAAAAAAAAAAAAAAAAAAAATCACAAGTGTAGGAGAAGATGTGGAGAAATGAAAAACCATGTGCTTTGCTTTGCTAATGGGAATGTAAAATGGTGCAGCCACTATGGAAAACACTATGGCAGTTCCTCAAAAAATTAAACAATTACCATATGACCCAGCAATCCCACTACCAGGTATATACCCAAAGCGAAAAGCAACAACTCAAACAGGTTTTTTGCTGTTGTTGCTGTTTGTAAGTAGGCTCCACACCCAGCGTGGAGCCCAATGTGGGGCTTGAGCTCACAACCCTGAGATCAAGACGAGGACGCTTAAATGAGGGTGCCCCTCAAACAGGTATTTGTACACCCATGTTCATACCAGCATTATTCTCAAGAGCAAAAACAGAGAAGCAACCTAAGTGTCCATCAACATATGAATGGATAAAAAAAATGACGTATGCATACAATGGAATACTATCCAGGCTTGAAAAAGAAGGAAGTCCGGACACAGGCTACAACACGGATGGACCTTATGGACATTATGCTAAGTGAGATAAGGCGGCACCACAATAACAAATTACCCAGGCGCCATAAGATGGCAAATTGTATGGTAGGTGTATTTTACCACAAATTTTTAAATAAAAACAAATTTAAGGGATGCCTGGGTGGCTCAGTTGGTTAAGTGTCTGCCTTTGGCTCAGGTCATGATCCCAGGGTCCTGGGATGGAGCCCCGCATCGGGCTCCCTGATCAGTGGAGAGTCTGCTTCTCCCTCTGCCTCTGCCTCTCCCCCCAGCTTGTTCTCTCTCTTTCTCTCTCAAATAAATAAATAAAATATTTTAAAATAAATAAATAAGTAAAATAAAAACAAATTTAAAAAGACAAACCATGCAAAAACTAACCAAAAGAAAGTAGGCTTTATGGCAAAAAGCATTACTAGAAATCTTTATGAGGCACAACTCATAATGATAATATGCTTAGTTCACCAAGAAGATATAACAATTGTAATTTCTGTGAGCCTAATACCCATATCATCAACATATATAAAGCAAAAGCATGGACAGAATTGCAAGAAAATAGAGACAATACTACAATTCTAGCAGAAGATCTCTGTATAAGCAACTATTAGAACATACAGATGAAAAGTGTAAGAAATAGATTTGGACAACTGGATAAGCAAACTTTACCTAATAGATATATATAGAATACTGCACTCATAACTGCAGATCACAAATTCTTTCTAAGTGAACATGGAATGTTTATGAAAATGCCAGGCAATATAGCAAGTCTCAACAAATTTCAAATGCTCTAAATTATACAGAGTACATTCTCAGACAATGATGCAATTAAGCTAGAAAATGATAAGAAAAAAGGTAAGTAAAAAAAAAAATACCTACATATTTGAAAACTGTATGTTCCTGAATAACTCGTAGATTTTCAAAAAATCACAATGGGAATTAGAAAATGTCTTTTTTTTTAAAGATTTTATTTATTTGCTAGAGAGAGAGAGACAGTACAAGCAGGGGGAGTGGCAGGCAGAGGGAGAAGCAGGCTCCCCGCCGAGCAAGGAGCCCGATGTGGGACTCGATCCCAGGACCCTGGGATCATGACCTGAGCCGAAGGCAGACACTTAACCGACTGAGTCACCAGGCGTCCCGGGAATTAGAAAATATCTTAAACTAAAACGTTTTTGAAATACTACATCCCCAAATTAAGACATAGTGAAAGCCACACTATCATGGAAAGTTATATTTTTTTAATGCATGTAATAGAAAATAAAACAAGAATAAGCAGTATCTTCATGAGAAATTAGAAAAAGAACAGCTAATTAAGAACAATGAAAGTGCAAATAAATGGAAACATAGTCAAAAGTTAATTCTTTGGAAAGACTAATAAAATTAATAAACCCCTGGTGAGATTAATTTTAAAAAGCACAAATAATGAAATTTAAAAGGGAACATTTCTACAGATTTTTCAATCATTAAAAAGATAATGAGACAATACTATGAGCAGCTTTATGCCAATAAGTCTAAAAATTTGATTAAGATAGACAAATTACTTAAAAATAGTTTCCCAATAAAAAAAAATAAAACAGAATTTTTCATATTTCAAAAAAAAAAAAAAATACAGTTTCCCAAACTGGCACAATAAGAAACATAAAAGCTGAATAGTCCTATATCTACTGTTTAAAATTAAGCCTAGAATTTAAAATCTTCAGGGGTGCCTGGCTGGCTCAGTCAGTTGGTCGAGGATGTGACACTTGATCTCGGGGTTGTGAGTTTGAGCCTCACATTGGGTGTGGAGATGACTTTCAAATTAAAAAAAAAAGGGGGCGCCTGGGTGGCTCAGTTGGTTGGGCAGCTGCCTGCGGCTCAGGTCGTGATCCCAGGGTCCTGGGATCGAGCACCGCATCGGGCTCCCTGCTCGGCGGGGAGCCTGCTTCTCCCTCTCCCTCTGCCTGCCTCTCTGCCTGCTTGTTCTCTCTATCTCTCTGTCAAATAAATAAATAAAATCTTTAAAAAAAAAAAAAAGGAATGGCACCAATCTTAAACTCCTTCAGAGAATAGGAAAAGGAAATAATCCGTAACTCATTCTGAGGCCAACATAACCTTGATACCAAAAACTAAAATACCAAAAAAAAAAAGGAAAATAGGCTCATCTCACTCATAAACTTTGATGCAAAACTCCTGAACAATCAGCAAAGCAAACCCAGCAATATATAAAGATTATACCTCATAGCCAACATGGGCTTATTGTAGGAATGTTAGGAGGGCTTAACATGTCAAAAATCATTCAGTGTAATTCACCATATTACTGGACGAAAAGGAAAGAATCCTATGATCACCTTAATAGATGCAAGGAAGTGTTGAAAACATTCAACACCATTTATGATTTTTTAAAATATATGTACTGGCAAAGTAGGAAAAGAGTTTTCTCAACTTGATCTAAGGTCGTACAAAACCTCCAACAAACTGTAGGTGTACAGAAACCTACAAGCATTATACCAAGTAGTGAAATATGGAAAGTTCTCCCTTTGAATTGGCAACAAGGATGCCTGCTTTGACCACTTCTATTCCTTTCTTAAGTAAGCTCCACACCCAGCATGGGGCTTGAACTCACAACCCCGAGATCTAGAGTCACACGCTCCACCGACTGAGCCAGCCAGGCGCCCCTGCTTTGACCACTGCTGTCCAGCATCATAATGAAGGACAAAGCCAAAGCCGTAAGTAGCACAAGAAAAAAGTAAAAGGTGTTAAGTTTGAAAAGGAAAAACTATCCTTTTTTCACAAGATGACCTGATTATGTATGTAGAAAAACCCACAAATACATAGTTAGAATTAATAAATGAGTTCAGGAAGGTTGCTAATATCAATATTAAAATGTATTTCTAGGGACGCCTGGGTGGCTCAGTCGGTGAGGTGTCTGCCTTCGGCTCGGGTCATGGTCTCAGGGTCCTGGGATCGAGTCCCATGTCCGGTTCCCTGCTCAGCGGGGAGCCTGCTTCTCCCTCCCCCTCTGCCTCTGCCGCCCCCATGCTTCCTTGCACGTGCTCTCTCTCTCTCTCAAATAAATTAATAAAATCTTTTAAAATAAAATAAAATGATACCACAGTGTCAAATTATACTGAGTACATAGGAATAGATCTAATTAAACATATGTCAGACCTTTATGTAAAACTAACCATCATTGAAAGAAGTAAAGGAAAGCCTAAATTGGAGTACACAATGTATGGCAGACATGGGAATGTCACCTAGACGCCCTCAGGAAGGAACTTTCTGCTCAGCCGTGCAGATGTGGTCCACACACAGCCTCCAGCTTCCAGCTCCTTCAGGGTCTGTGTCGGGGCACAGCTGCCTCGCCTGAGGGCACACGGGTCCCAGAGCAGCACACATCCAGTGACTGAATGAGACAGGAACATAAAATCGCCATTACGACCTCATGCAGGACACTCAAAAGCCCAGGAGACTGAAGGCAACTCTCGGCCACATTACTGACTGGAGCTTTCTTGGGCTGGCCTCATTCTTTTGACTCCTTCCTCTGCCTGATCTTGCTGCCTCCCCTTCCTTCCACAAGTATCGATCCCTATAAACACCTTGCACCCCACAGTCTGTCTCTGCCTCTGCGTCCAAAGAATCTGACCCCTGACAGCTGACACCTGTAGTTTTCAAGAGCAGGCGACAAGATGGATTTGGAACAGGCTGGCGAGGAGGTCCCCATCACTGGTATGAAGTTAGTGGGTCTCAACACAGCCCTTGGCACAAGGTGCTGGTTCAGTTGCTCACAGCCTTAATATTGGTACGTGAGGAGACGTGTGTCCAGGTGGAAGTGAAAGCACCAGCAGATGTGTATCAGGCACTTGAGACTTTTGGAGGAGATAGCTGCTATAGAGAAAATAGATTTGGATGCCGATTGCTAACCATCGTGAATGTTCTACAAGAAGACGATGAACAGTGGAAGGTAATAGGTAATGGAAAGCCAGGTGTGAAAACCAGCCCCCTCGGTTGCATAGAACGAAACTCTCATCTGCGGTGGCAAGGCAGAGAAAGCTAAGGACCAAGCCAAAGAACATGAAATACCCAACAAAGGCAAAGTCTGTTACGTCAGGACTCTACAGGGGATGAAGACATACGGACATTGGCTCTGAAGATTTTCATTCTCTAGACTCCTGTGAACCTACTGATCCTGCCGAAGGGGCCCATCATCCCCAAACCTCCCAGTAAGAGCTAGCACTCCTACTTGCTGGAACAGCACGCAGAAGCCTTGCCCTGTGAACAGAATAGGCCCCTCTGAGAATCACCCCTCCTCAGCCACTTTGCCTATAACTAGCTTAACACAGCAAATGCCAGCGAGTGACATGCGAAGGGACCGTACCCCACAAAAGGGTGGCCAGACCTCACCAGTAGGCCCTGGCAGCAGCCAGGGACTTCATTCTAAGAGTGCTTGGTCAACGGGGCCAGAATATGAAATTGGGTAAAGAGGAGTCTGTTGACTCGAGAGTGCTCTGCTGAAATACAGGATGTATTGTTCCGTTAAGGATCCAGAATTGCCATGATAGAAGGTGAAGTGAATTGAAAGGTTTAGGGTACTAGGAACACTAAATAGCAAGACTCACCAGAAAGGCTCAGAAGACACACTATTTACCAGGCCATAAGGAATGTGCTGGTCAGAAGGGCACCAGCTCCACCAAGTTCAATAGGGCAGGTTGTTAGAGAACCAAGAGACTGCTTTTTTTTTTTCCCCATTTTATTCCATTTTAATTAAGTCTCATGTCAGTAGCCACAAGTGGCTACCATACTGGTAGATTCAGAATTCAGAACCAGAAGATAACCCCAAAAACTCTCTTTACAACCCAAGGGCAAGAAGGACTTCTTAAACAGGACACACACACAAAAAAAACCACTAACCAAAAGGAAAACACTAAACTTAACTACATTAAAATGAAGAATTCGGGGGTGCCTGGGTGGCTCAGTTGGTTAGGCGACTGCGTTCAGCTCAGGTCATGATCCTGGAGTCACTGGATCGAGTCCCGCATCGGACTCCCTGTTCGGCGGGGAGCCTGCTTCTCCCTCTGACCCTCCCCCCTCTCATGTGCTCTCTCTCTCTCATTCTCTCTGTCTCAAATAAATAATAAAAAATAAAATCTTTAAAAAAAAAAATGAAGAATTCAGGACGCCTGGGTGGCTCAGTTGATTAAGCAGCTGCCTTCGGCTCAGGTCATGATCCCGGGGTCCTGGGATCGAGTCCCGCATCAGGCTCCTTGCTCGGCGGGGAGCCTACTTCTCCCTTTCTCTCCCTCTGCTTGTGCTCTGTCAAATAAATAAAATCTTAAAAAAATAAAAAATAAAATGAAGAATTTATGTACATTTAAAGATATCATTAAAAAAGCACAGAGGTGAGTCACAAGTGGGAAGAGAGATTTGCAACACATACAAGGGCTCATATCCAGAATATATAAACAACCATAGATCAATAAGAAAAACACAAACAACCCAAAAGAAAAGTAAATAAAAGACATCAACAGGCAGTTCACCAGAAAGGATATCCAAGTGACCAATAAACATGTTTAAAAGTGTTCAGCCTCTGGGCTACTGGCTGGCTCAGTTGGAAGAGCAGGAGACGCTTGATATTGGGGTCATGAGTTCAAGTCCCATATTGGGTGTAGAAATTACCAAAAATTAATTAATTAATTAAAAAAAAAAACTGTCGGAGCACCTCTGCCCTCAGCACAGAGTCTGCTTTTCCATCCTAATGAGACATCACCACCGCACACCCAGGAGTATGGCTAAAATCTAAAAGAGCGACAGTGCAGACAGCAGTAAGAACGTGGTACAGAATCTCACACCCAGTTGGGTGGGAGCTTAAATTGGTATGACCACTTTGAAAAATTGGCAGTATCTACTAAAGTTGCACATGCTCTCTAACCTAGCAATCTCACTTCAGGAATACGCCCAACAGAAATAAGTGAATTTGGGGCGCCTGGGTGGCTCAGTTGGTTAAGCGACTGCCTTTGGCTCAGGTCATGATCCTGGAGTCCCTGGATCCGGTCCCACATTGGGCTCCCTGCTTGGCGGGGAGTCTGCTTCTCCCTATGACTCTCCCCAGCTCATGTGCTTTCTCTCTCTCATTCTCTCTCTCTCAAATAAATAAATAAAATCTTTAAAAAACAAAAAAAGAAAGAAGTGAACTTGTGTATCAAAAAACATGCACATTAAGGAGGGCACGTGATGTGATAAACATTGGGTGTTACATGCAACTAATGAATCATTGAATACTACATCAGAAACTAATGATGTACTGTATGTTGGGTAATTGAATTTAATTTAAAAAAAGAACATATGCAAGAGTGTTCATAGCAGCCTTATTTATAATAGCCAAAAGTTGGATAAAATCTATAAGCTGGCTCAGTCAGTGAAACATGCAACTCTTGATCTTGGGGTTGCAAATTCAAGCCCCACAGTGGGTGTAGAGATTATTTTAAAATAAAATCTTTAGGAGCACCTGGGTGGCTCAGTCGGTTAAGCGGCTGCCTCCAACTCAGGTCATGATCCCAGGGTCCTGGGATGGAGCCCCACATGGGGGCTCCTTGCTCAGTGGGGAGCCTGCTTCTCCCTCTGCTGCTGCTTCCCCTGTTGGTGTTCTCTCCCTCTCTCGCTCTCTTTTTCTCTCGCTATCGCTGTCTCTCTCTCTCAAAGAAATAAATCTTTTAAAAAATTGTTTTAAAAATAATAAATAAATCGGGAGGGGAGGAATGAAGCGGGGGAAATCGGAGGGGTGGACGAACCATGAGAGACGATGGACTCTGAAAAACAAACTGAGGGTTCTAGAGGGGAGGGGGGTGGGAGGATGGGTTGGCCTGGTGGTGGGTATTGAGGAGGGCACGTTCTGCATGGAGCACTGGGTGTTGTGCACGAACAATGAATCATGGAACACTTCA
>NW_028046327.1:0-429 GCF_054177405.1 Leptonychotes weddellii
TCTCTAAAATAAATCTTTAGGGTGCCTGGGTGGCTCAGTCGGTTAAGCGGCTGCCTTCGGCTCAGGTCATGATCCTGGAGTCCCTGGATCGAGTCCTGCATCGGGCTCCCTGCTTGGCGGGGAGTCTGCTTCTCCCTCTGACCCTCCCCCCTCTCATGTGCTCTCTCTCTCTCTCTCTCAAATAAATAAATAAAATCTTTAAAAAAAAAAGAAAATGTAATTTCCTCTTTAAAAAAAAATAAATAAAATAAAATCTTTAAAAAGAAAAAAAATTCTTTCTAAATAATGGATCACTTATTTCATTAGGTTCCTTGTAAGAAATTTAGAACACCAATTTGTAAGGGTAAACTCCACATGTGAGAGAAAACACAGAGCAAGGTAGCCCTGGAGCTGAGGAACAGCTTTGATTTTTGGTAGGATTTGTGAGTA
>NW_028046328.1:0-429 GCF_054177405.1 Leptonychotes weddellii
AAAAAATACAGGAGATACACATTTAAGAGAGGAGGACTAAAACCAGTATTATTCTAAGATTATAGGATTATTTGCCTAGAAAACATATAATGAAAAACTTATAGAAAATAAGAATCATAAATGTAGTTGAAATAATTAATAGAGATAAATACATGGTTTCTTTTGATAAAATAAACAGCTAGAAAACCATTAACCAAAAGAAGATACCATTTACAAGAGGGAAAAAAAATATCTAGCTAGGAATGAATCTTAGACATCTCAAGAATCTATCAGAGTAAAGCTTTAAAACTCTTCCAGTCTATATTTTTTGTTGTGTGTTCACTGAAGTCTCCATTCAGTTATCTGAAGAGCTAATGACTGAACAGAGATTCCTTAAATGCTTGCAACCAATAATCTTCCAGTCTTTGCTGAAGGATTCTGTCTGTTTTG
>NW_028046329.1:0-429 GCF_054177405.1 Leptonychotes weddellii
AGCATATCAATGGGTCTTGTTTTTTATCCAATCTGATTCTCTGTGTCTTTTGATTGGGGCATTTAGTCCATTTACATTCAGGATAACTATTGAAAGATATGAATTTAGTGCCATTGTATTGCCTATAAGGTGATCGTTACTGTATATTGTCTCTCTTCCTTTCTGGTCTGTGTTACTTTTAGGCTCTCTTTTTGCTTAGTGTACCCCTTTTAATATTTCTTGTAGGGCTTGTTTTGTGTTTGCAAATTCCTTTAGTTTTTGTTTGTCCTGGAAGCTTCTTATCTCTCCTTCTATTTTCAATGACAGCCTAGCTGGATAGAGTATTCTTGGCTGCATATTTTTCTCATTTAGTGCTCTGAATATATCCTGCCAGTCCTTTCTGGCCTGCCAGGTCTCTGTGAATAGGTCTGTTGTCAATCTAATGTTTCT
>NW_028046330.1:0-429 GCF_054177405.1 Leptonychotes weddellii
CAACCTCATCATGAGGCTGCCACGGGAAGACAAGCATGGTGGTGCGGGAGGGTGGAGTGGGGGTGGGACGGGGGAGGGGTGCATAAAAGTCCACTCCAGAGCACCAAGGGACTTACTGATGGAAGGTGTTTTCGCCTTCATCAGGTACTTTTTAGGTATTAATTTCATGACAGTGACTAATTTAATACATTAAGAAAAGGCTCTTTCTCAATGCCCTGGCTTAGCAATCAGGAACAGCTGCTCTGCTCAGCGATTGTCCTGAATTTGCACCGGAGGGATTAAGTTAGGTGCCACTGAAGATATGTCCTCCCCCCACCCCGTCTCATTACCTGGACAATTCTCTTCACTGACCTCTCATGGTGTGCATGCCGCATACTTCGCTTGTGCTTCTCTTTTTCTGTTTTATGATTCAGATGTATCTAAATCCAC
>NW_028046331.1:0-429 GCF_054177405.1 Leptonychotes weddellii
CAGGCTGGCTGAGCATGGAGTGCGGCCAGAGACCGGGGAGATGGGAGTGATTGCTTTTCTCTGGGGGCTCACTGAGGGGTGGGGCCCCAAGTTCCCAGCTCCTCCAGGGCGGAGATTGGGAGGCCACCATTTTCACTCTCATCCTCCAAAGCTGTATGGAAAGCTTGCAGGGAACAAAAGCTCCCAAGAGCAAACCCGAGCAGATTACTTAGCCCGGACCGGCAAGGGCGGGGCAATTCCGCCTCCGGCAAAGACATTTGGAAGCCATGGCAACAGGCCCTTCCCCCAGAAGATCAGCGAGAACAGCCAGCCAAGACCAGGTTTGCCAATCAGTGAGAACGGCAGAACTCCAGCGCTAGGGGAATACTGCACATAGAATTCATGGCTTTTTTCCCATGATTCTTTAGTCTTTCAAAGTTAATTTTTTTT
>NW_028046332.1:0-429 GCF_054177405.1 Leptonychotes weddellii
CACAGTAAGAAATACATTTTATGTTGTGACCATGACTCAGGCTACACTCACACACACCCTCCCCACACAGACTCATACACATGCACACACACACGCACACACAGACACATAGACACACAGATGTGCTCACACATATATTTACATGTCCACATCTAAAAATGTAAAACAGAAGTTTTGCAAAATAATAATTGCTCTACCTATGTGTTTTCTATTAAATTTATATTTCATTGTAAAAAATGCTGATTTGTAACCCACCGAATTTGTAGGTGGTGACCTTCACTTTGTGAGTAAATTAGAAGATTTTTAGCTCCTTTTCAGGTCATTGGATCCTCATGTGTCTTTACTTCTTGGAAGTCCTGTGGAGTTTATCTTGTCCGTTAATCATTCCAGGAAATACCTTCTCATCCTGTGAGATAGAAACATTTAGCA
>NW_028046333.1:0-429 GCF_054177405.1 Leptonychotes weddellii
ACGCACTGCATGAGGACAGGAGCATGTGACTTCATTTACCCCTCAGAGTGGTCTTCTGCTGATCGTGGTATCCCTGCTGGTGTAGATGAGGAAATAGGGATCAGAGATCTTAAGTCATTTTCCCACGGTTGCACAGGTAACGTGCCTTTATGACATCAGACCCTGTAGTCTTTTTACTGCTTACCAGTGATACTGAGTCGTCCAGCCTCACACACACACACACACACACACACACACACACACACACACACACTGTTATCATCAATAGCTGTATTCAACCCATGCCCTAAGAAAATACTCACAAAATGATTTTCAGGTCATGGCTTACAGCAGGGGTTAGCGATTTTTTTTTTTCTGGAAAGAGCCAGAAACTGGTAAGTGGTTTCTGCTTTGTTGGCCATATGGTCTATCACAACTGCTTAACTTTGC
>NW_028046334.1:0-429 GCF_054177405.1 Leptonychotes weddellii
TCTTTGCTCATTTGTTTATTTTCTTAAATTCCACATATGAGTGAAATCATATGGCATTTCTTTCTCTGACTGATTTATTTTGCTTAGCATAATATTCTCTAGCTCCATCCATGCCATTGCAAAATACAAGATTTCATTCTTTTATATGGCTGAGTAATATTCTACTGTGTGTGTGTGTATATATATATATATACATACATATACATGTTTTTATATATATTTTTTATATTTATATTTATATTTATATATGTATTTATATATGTATATATATACATATATAAATTGATGGACACTTGGGCTGTTTACATAATTTGGTTATGGTAGATAATGCTGCTATAAACATTGGGATGCATGTATCTCTTTGAATGAGTATTTTTGTATTTAGTATTTTTGGGGAAATGGATTATAAGGTAGTTCTATTTTTATTTT
>NW_028046335.1:0-429 GCF_054177405.1 Leptonychotes weddellii
AATATTAAATTCTAGAAGAAATTCAGAGAAAGACATTTTCTTTTCCACTTTTCTCAGATGTACAAATTCTACATGAATATTGAATAACTACTGTTGCTTTAATCACAAATACAAGATTACTAATAGAAATCATTATAGCAATCACTAATAGAAAAGTCTACTGATGATCAGTCAACCAGGAAATTAAAGAAGAATTTTTAAAAAATCATGGAAACAAATGAAAATGAAAACACAACTGTTCAAAATCTTTGGGATGCAGCAAAAGTAGTCCTAAGGGGAGAGTACATAGCAATACAAGCCTTTTTCAAGAAGCAAGAAAGTTCTCAAATACACAACCTAACCCTACACCTAAAGGAGCTGGAGAAAGAACAGCAAATAAAGCCTAAACCCAGCAGGACAAGAGAAATAATAAAGATCAGAGCAGAAATC
>NW_028046336.1:0-9312 GCF_054177405.1 Leptonychotes weddellii
CTACATTGCTGGTGGGAATGCAAGCTGGTTCCAGGCTTATTTCTATATCTCAAAAATGAAGAGAGTCAGACTAATAATATCCAGTTTTCTCTACCTCCAAAATGTCATGATTCCAAATACTGAGTTTTTATAAATGAGGAAGTATGAATTAATAAATCACATAACACATACCTAGCATTGGCAGGCATTTCTGGGCGCTCATGTTAATATGTAGATTGCACAATGTGGTGAGTAATTCAGTAATTTCTGTTCATTTTTATGTGTATGCTAGCTTTTTATGAGTTATGTGGTTAAAATGTACTAGAACTGACTAGTGCCTGCTCAATAGATATGTCATTTAATTACAGTTCATCAGTAAGTTACATAATTGAACATTACTCTAGATGTTCTTTATAAGAGAACTTAGAACTCAAGATAGATTGTACCATAAAATAAAATAAATTCAAATATAAAATAAAATAAAAATCAAACACTGCTAACCACTCGGCTGCCATGTGTCCAGTTAGTTCTTAAAATGTATTTTATTGTAAGTAAATGTGAGGTGAAGTGAGAGCTCTCAAGAAGCTGAATCAGCCACGTGGATAAAATCACCTTGGAAACAAGATCTGTGCAGCCATTTTCTGTGGAAGAATGTGTTTCATGGGCAAGACCAGATCCAGAAGCACCCAGAGCCCATTGTCCTCTGTACTTAATGGTATATAATATTGTTAAGAGCTTGGGATTTATGATCTGATGGACAGGGGTTATATTTCCAAACCAGTGTGCATTGAGAAATTATTTTTCACATCCCAAAATGGGAATGGTATTATTGTTTTATTTAATTGTAAGAAAATGAGAAAATATGTTTAAGTTGCCTGCTATGTAGTAAGAATTTCTAAAGTGTTGGTTCCCTCCCATTTTATGTGTATTTTTCTCTCTGTGTCTGGAGAAACCTGCCCCTAACACTTGTAAGCTATGGGATTTGTACTTGAAGTTTGTGAGAGATGGTTTGATTTATGAAGGTATAGGTAGTTATGTGAGAAATTACCATAAGAATTGGATAGAAAATGGCATAAAAAGGGAAAATATATTTTTGACTCATAATTAACACTTGATAGATTTCCTCTAACTTTATATTCATTGTTATGACTACATGATCATAAGTGCACCATGATATATAAGGTATATTGCTTATCAAGTATTAGAACCCCTATTATTAAGTTAAACAAATATTTTGTAAAATGTGGTTACTTTGGGTCACAAAATACCATACACATATTGGATTGACAGTTTGACCTTAATCTCCCAAAATGGTTGCTTGCAACCACCTTTGTTCCCTCATCTGCCATGATTAGTTTGTCTTTTTCTGTACTGACATCCACCATTGTCATTGTTGGTCCTTTATGACCCATGCCTCCCAACTTTATCAGTGAGTACCTTTCATCTTGTTCTTATTTGCATATCCAAACTTTATATTAAAAGGGCAAGTTATTTTCTCCTGTGTCTAGATTTTTTTTTTTAAAGATTTTCTTTATTAATTTATTTGAGAGAGAGAATGAGACAGAGAGAGAGAGAGTATGAGACGGGGGAGGGTCAGAGGGGGAAGCAGATTCCCTGCTGAGCAGGGAGCCCGATGCGGGACTCGATCCTGGGACTCCAGGATCATGACCTGAGCCGAAGGCAGTCGCTTAACCAACTGAGCCACCCAGGCGCCCCTCCTGTGTCTAGATTTTAAATCCATCCCAACAATTTTACTGGAACATGTGATGGAGTATCTCAGTGACCATTGTTATTAAACACTACATCCTATTTAGAGAATGTTGCATTTCTTACTTCTAATCTTCTATTCTTGGGTTTTACCCAGTCTACTCTACCTGGATTGGCTGTAACATAAAATAAATAAAGCAGAGCTTCCCTCCTTCCCTGACCAGCCCTCTTCTCATGTTAGACACAATAACGACTGTATACTGCCTTCTTGTCATTTCTGTGCTGACCGCTGAAACTAACTAGTCACCGCCAAGATGGGTAGGATTCCTGCCTGAAAGCTGACCTCCCCTGGCCCAAATCTCTATGACTTTCACTTCCCTGTAATCACCTACCTAGAGCTTACTGGCTAAAAGCAGAATCTTTGGAAACTGTCAACTTTAGGAAATCCTCTCCAAACCTCAGTTTTTCTCTTCTGTAAAATGTAGGTTTTCATATGATAGGTTGCTTTGATGATTAAAAAGTGTATTGTACATAAAACTTTTAAGATGATACTTGGCATAGGATACTTAACAAATAAAACGAACATTTTTATTATCTTCTCTTAAGCCTGCTATTTGCTGAACACATAAAATATTTCCATAAATGCATTTCATTTGGCTGAATAGTTAATTCAGGGGTATTTATGAGATCAATTTCTTCTTTTAGATGTCATAGGAAAGAATCAGTATAATTTAGTCAGAAGTTCAAGTGTTTAAGGCCCAATTCTATTAGAGACCATCAGGGTGACCTTAGGAAAATGAATGATCATCTCTGTGTCTTTGCCAAGAAATTGAGGGCCGTAGACATAGGTGCATTTTAAAATCAGCATTGTCTCATAAATAAAGACATGTTGCAAATAATCATCTGTAGTGACTCTTTCCTTTGTCTTAGAAGATGTTGTGGAAGATAAATAAACAAACTGAATACCAGGGAAGGTTATGCTGGTGTACAGGAAGACTAAGAAAGTGAGGAGGGAAAGGAAAATAGCTTGTTCATCCTCTATCCTCTTCACTAGTATATATGGGCTCCCCATTGCTGAGTGCATATTTCTTTTCATAAAAATTCATAGGTCATAGCAATCAAACAATTTATAAAGATTTTCATGATTATACATTCTTAATTCCATAGTAAACTTTTTTGTATTTTGAGATTTCAGAAGTGCTCAGAAAAGCTAACTGGGCCTCTATAGCATCTAATATATTAACTTATTGGTGCTTGACATTCCTTATATATATATATTTTTTGACTAGTTAAGTCACTTACCTATGAATAGTATTCCTAATTTCACAGGTTACCACACTAAGGAAAAAGATGTGTGAAAGTAGGCATTTCCTAAAACTATAATTTCAAATCAGGAAAGGTAGGTACCACTGGGCAGTGTTACACAATAAAAAACTAGTCCATCAGAGTAAAAATTACAGATAATTAATGTTTCCCTAAAAGGAGAAAGGCAAACCCTACAGAGAGTAACCTTATCTGCAGGTGATTCTTTTTATTTACATTAAAATGCGTGCAATCTTGACACGACAGTGTTTGCTCTTTCAGCTACTTCTGCCTGAAAGCCCCCACATTTATGCCCATCTTATCCTTAGATGCAGTTAAAGCCAAGTCATTCTAAGTGGAGTGCTAAGTTAGGATAGAGAGCTTTAGACTGCAGTAACAGTTCCCAGGGGCCTCTGGAACATTTCTGAAAATTCGGACACTGCCCCAGTACCATTAAAGCCTCCTCCATCATTTCAGTCAAGGACAGTCAACGTTTTGCTTTTTCCCTGCCTGGGTCCTTTGACTATGATGCATATCACTTCATTACATTTCCTGAGGAAGAGTGGTCATGTTCAGAATGTGCTCAGGTGACCTGACATCTTGTGTTCTTTCCAATGGTCCCAGTCCATTTAGTCACCACAGGTAGTGGTGCAGGATAATGAACAGTCATAGCCATGTGGATTTCTATGACAACTACATGAAAGTAATTTCAAATAATTTCCCAAAGGGAATTTTTTTTTTCTAGCCCGTTTCTACAAATCGACTAAAAAAAAATGTGCATGTGGAATTGTCTGCAATTCACACGTTGTTTATTAAATCTCTTCGTCTCCTAGAGTTTCCCCCACTCTATATTGTCATTTTTTCTGTTGTCCTTATTTATCTTCCCAAGCTATAAGAAGAGAATGATTACAATGTCCTTGAGGGTTTCTATGTGGCATGACATGGTTGGTCGGTCAGAGTCGTTTCCCCAGGGACACTTCAATTCTAGGTTATTTTGCTCAATACACACACATATACTTAAGCAATAAAAGCAATAAATGATTTAGTGAGCACCTATTGTAGGTGCAATTTATTCTGTCTTCTGTGGGGTGAAAGAGAAGAGATAGTAGACAATCCATTTGGACATATTCATACAGTATTCCTAAGGATATAATCAAAATTAACAAGGGCACTTGATTTTTTTTTTAAAAAAGCTTATGGATTTGTGTATTGTTTTATGTTTTGTTTTGCTTTATTTCATCCTCAGAATATAGAATCAGAATCTCTGAAAGTGGAGCTCAGATTTCAGCATTTTTGATAAGCTTCCTAAGTGATTCTTACATTTTGGGAACACTTTTAAAAGCCATACATATGGGGAGTCACTTGAAAAGTTTTCTAAAGCTGGTTAAAATGGCCATCTAACTTATGATACATTGAAGCTGAAAGAAGACACTATTAAAAATTATTGTTCAGGGTAACCTATCTATATCAGGGACTTCCTAGACCAAGAAGTATTATTCTTCTAGTAAGAGCTGAATACTAAGGCACATGTTTTGAATATAAAATCCAGGTCAGACTAAAAATTTTGCAATGTATCCTGGTCTGTTGGCTCCATATTACCCTGACTCATATCTAATTAGAACAACAGATTATCTCTCCAAGTTATTGCTACTCCCAGCTCATCTATTACATTCCCAGAACCACTGTCCTAGATTGAGTCCTCATTTAGCTTCTAGATCATGGTGCTGGCCTTATAATGGCTCTTGCTTTCCATGTTTGTCTTTCTTCCATTCTTTCTTCCCATCTGATATCACAGTAATGATGCATAAATGATCATTTTATTATCATGCTTGAAATGTGTTCATGTTTCTATACGATTTAAACTATAATAATAAACAGAATAAACAATAAAATACATGCCATAATAATACTGACATGAACAAAAAGTTACATAGGGGTAAACAGAACACTTATTTAGCCATTGTAAACCAATACTTAAAAATACCAGTTAGCAAATTGCCACTTCTCTTAC
Organism: Leptonychotes weddellii; assembly: GCF_054177405.1. NCBI lineage: Eukaryota > Metazoa > Chordata > Mammalia > Carnivora > Phocidae > Leptonychotes > Leptonychotes weddellii. The sequence goes on from NW_028046336.1 coordinate 5,000, forward strand.
CCTTTCAAGTGCTCCTTGCCCTACTGCAGAACTTCCTTAGCCTCTGCCTTCAGAGCCCATACAGACATTCCCACAATCTGGTGATAAAGAAGGCTAGGCCTGGCATGGCAATGTCCTCCTGCACCCAGCTCCCCTGCTATGGCTTCAAAGAGTTCTAATAGGTCAGTGACTGTGTGGTACACTTAGAATAATCTCCTTTTCATGGTATACAATTCTTCATGATTTGGCTCCTTCATACCTCATGTGCTCCATGGCCCAACTTCTCTCACTCTGCTTCACTGCCCTGAAAAACCACATCTTCTCCCATGTCCTCATACTTGTGCACCTGCTTTCTGGACCACTCTCTTTCCCTACCTTCCTTCTTCTCAAACTCTTATTTATTGTTTGTATCCCAGCTTAATTTTTTTTTCATGATGGTCTTCCTTAGGTCCTGTAGGCATATTTGAATATGTTTCCCAAGCTCACATCTTATTTTGTACATATTGCTAACGCAATAGTTTTTAAATGTGGCTTTTTATATACATGCTCATTTCCCTTCTAAACAGTAATAATCTTCACCATTGGATTTTCAAATATATTTATCCCCAGTTCTTAGCACTTTTCCTTCATGTAGTATATGTCAACATATATTGACATATAACAAATAAAGAATTAATAAATAAAGAATGCTTACTAGAAAGAATACATAAATTTTTAAAAGTTGGCTAAGATTAGTCAGTGAGGTCTTCATGAATGTGATGCATTTTGAGCTGAAGTTTGAAGGAGTAAGGGACATGGTGGGTTGGAGATGAGGGTGATTCACATTCCCGGTGAGGCCACCAACAAAAGCAAAGCACAAGAAGAGAAATGAGGACATGTGTGAGTAGAGAATGGCAACACTGGGTTAGTAAGCAAATGATAGAGAAGGAAGAGAATTATCTCAACACATTATACACCAGTTTGAGGAGTTTCGAGCCATACTACTGGAACCAGTAAATCCAAAGCTTTATTTCCTCACTATAGACCTGAGTTTATAACAATTGGAAGTTTGTTCTTCCCTGGGGCTTGGTTCCAACTCCATACAATGTCATCTTCTGTGTCCCAGAAGGATGCAAATTTGTGTTAAGCATTAACTAAACTTTCTGTGCATGTACTTTCCCTGAACTCATGTTCACTCAAAGGTCAACTGATGGCTGCTTGAGCCTGCTGGTTCATTGTTCCTTAAGCAAATGGTCCTTTGTCAAATATTAATCCCTCTAAATTAAGGCCCAAGAAATAAAGAAATCCATTTAGTGATTTATGTGGATTTGCTACACTTGGCATAGTTCCTTGCTCTTTGCCATGTGACCTTTTTATGGTAGTTTTAAAAATTCACTTGTGTATAAAGATCACCTATGACTCAATAGAATCCAATTCTTATGATTGTGAAACCATATTTCTTGCCTCTCATTCAGGAAAACACCCCATCTGCCTTTAATATGAAGCTTATAGAATAATTGCAGTTGTCTGTATTATTATTTCTACCTTTCTAGGGTTAGTAATTGTCTCTAGAATAATCAGAGTGAAAGCAATCCAGTGTTGATCAGGTTAAATAAATTCTAGACCAAGATTTTATTAGTTCTCCCATGTTATACAAAATTGTAATGACCTATACTCATTTCATTTCATCTTAAGCAAAAATAAAAGTTTTTAGGACAATGGGATCCTAGACTGGGATTAGAAAACAAATTATAATTATAGGTTTATCATATGAATAATTAATACTAATGCCTTTGAGCAGATTCAGATTATGTTATTTACTCAAGTGATATTGTCCTAGACAAATTTCCTTCTTACCTGGGGTAAGGACACTTCTGTTCTGCCTGCTGGACAGGTTTTTAGATATAACTACCACATGCTGTTCTCCAGTTTTCTAAATTTCCCTCTATCTTGGGTTGGGCCTCCAGCTATTCTTGGTTATTTATCCATGTGTTTTTACTGCTTGAGGGATACCACCTCCATCTCCACCCCAGCCTAGGAAAATATTTGAGTAGGACACTACTTTTCTACCCATGGTTCTCAAGATTAGTCCTGAGCCAGCTTTTAACTCACCCATTGCTCCTCTTCATTTTATTGCCTAACCTGATTTTTTAAAGACTTTCCCTCCATTAGCCCCAAACTCAGAAGGCTTCTCTTCTACTAATAGCACATTGTGCTTCCAATGAAAATCACACTCCCTCTCCCTGATGATGCTCCAGCCACATGAGACTTCCTAACACTTCGGAATGAAAGCTCATTTCCACGATAGACACTTCTGCGCTCTCTGCATGGATTTCTCTAGCCTGGACCTACACCTTAGTCATAGCTTCATGACAACCTGCCTCATGTCCTTCAGCTTTTAGCTCAAATACTTGTTTTTTAGAAAGGCCTTTCCTGACTCCTCTAGACTGTTCTGCACATATAGGCTCAATACAAATTTGTTGGATGAGTGACTGGACAAGTCTGATATTATAAATGTCATATTTGAGAAAATGAAAAGATGTTGAAAGTACTGGAAATGTATGGATGAGATGAGAAGGCCAGAAATAGATACTGATTTTCCACATTTGTTTATCACTTTACAGTTCACAAAGCACCTCACATACATCATCTGAATTTTTGAACCTCCATGATGGAAAAGTGTTGCTCTCTCCATTTCATAAGAATGAGTTTTAGAAAAGTAAAATAAAATCTTAATATCATCCAGTAATAAATAGAAGTTGGAAGTTAAACTATACTCTCATCCCCAAATTTAATGCTTTGTCTTCTGTGACATGTTGGAATCCCCTGACTTAAATTGTGAGATTTGTAGGTGAAATATCAGCAAGATTAGGTGAATGGCAACTATCACAAGTTGCACAATTTCATGGGTAAATATTCAAATACCTTTCCTGCTGAAGAACACCTTATATTCAACCCTCGGTGAAGCTCTGGTGTAACATCTTCTCAGTTCTACCACCAAGTGCTAACTCCATGCTTTAGTTTTCTTTCTATAACTGGGGTTAATTATGTACATATTTCATGGGGTAGTTGTGAGAATTAAATCTTTTTCAGAACATCGCTTAAAACATGAAAACTCCTATTATGATTATTGTCATCATTGTTATGAGTACAATTTTATATGTTTAATAAAGACTTTCCTTCCTCTTGAGAAAACACTGAAAGTACAAAATATGTGACAGTTTTATCTGTAATTAATTTTTCAGGACTTCCATCATTAATTGCATGAAAGGAGAGTTCTTTATTTTAATCTTCAGACCTTTGGTTGAACGTGGCTTGACCCTTGGCACTTTTCTTCTGAGGTTCCAGCCAACCCTAAACAGGAAGTGCTAGAATGTATCTAACCGATCCTGATTTGTTTTGCAGTTATAAATACAAAAGAATAAGGTTTCACTGTGAAATACATCAGAACTTAAGTAAAATCATATATTTCAGAGATTGAAAGGACATTTAAAAAAAAAGGGCATTAACTATCATCTGATTTTTTTTTCTTTGAAAAGATTATTTATTTGTTTAAGAGAGAAAGAGGACACAGAGGGAGAGTGAGAGGGAGAAACAGATGCCCCGCTGAGCTGAGAGTCCGATGCAGGGCTCCATCTCAGGACCCTGAGATCAAGACCTGAGCCCAAGGCAGATGCTTAACCGATTGAGCCACTCAGGTGCCCCTATCACTTGATTTCTTTTTTTTTTTATTATGTTATGTTAATCACCATACATTACATCATTAGTTTTTGAGGTAGTGTTCCATGATTCATTGTTTGCGTATAACACCCAGTGCTCCATTCAATACGTGCCCTCTTTAATACCCATCACCAGGCTAACCCATCCCCCCACACTCCTCTCCTCTAGAACCCTCAGTTTGTTTCTCAGAGTCCATAGTCTCTCATGGTTCACCTCCCCCTCAGATTTCCCCCTCTTCATTTTTCCCTTCCTACTATCTTCTTCTTCTTCTTTTTTTTTTTTTAACATATAATGTATTATTGGTTTCAGAGGTACAGGTCTGTGATTCAACAGATATTGGGGAGGGTATGTGCTATGGTGAGCTCTGTGAATTGTGTAAGACTGTTGTATCACTTGATTTCTAACCCAATTCCTTAGCATGAGTAAACACAGTCCTTCATGTCCCTTTTCAGTAAACACAGAGACAAGAAATTTTCTGTTCTTTGAACTATTCAATACAGTGTGGGTTTTGTAACTCTTCATAATTTGTTTTACTAGGATTATGTTTGCTTTTCTCTCTTCACACTGCTGCAAAGTAGATCTTGCTGATGGATTTCACTAATATGTAATTCCATTTTGAATATTGAGGTCCCCAA
>NW_028046337.1:0-429 GCF_054177405.1 Leptonychotes weddellii
CCGGAACTCTGGACAGGTCAGCTTCATACTCCGGCTCCAGGGACTCCCCCCATGACTCTCTGGACAGGTCAGCCTCACGCTCCGGGCCCAGGGACCCCATCCACCAGCTCTCTGGACAGGTCAGCCTCACACTCCGGGCCCAGGGACCCCATCCACCGGCTCTCTGGACAGGTCAGCCTCACGCTCCGGGCCCAGGGACATCCCCCCACCTGCCCCGACTGTCTGGACAGGTCAGCCTCACGCTCCGGGCCTAGGGACCCCATCCACCGGCTCTCTGGACAGGTCAGCCTCATGCTCCGGGCCCAGGGACCCCATCCACCGGCTCTCTGGACAGGTCAGCCTAACGCTCCGGGCCCAGGGACAACCCCCACCTGCCCCGACTCTCTGGACAGGTCAGCCTCACACTCCGGGCCCAGGGACCCCATCCAC
>NW_028046338.1:0-429 GCF_054177405.1 Leptonychotes weddellii
GGATCACGGTTTATGGCAACCCCGAGCTGAGAGCCCACGCCTCGGCTCCATCTCTGCAGTGGCTTCCCCACTCTGATACCTGGGAGCTCTGCTGCACTCAGGCACCCCTGGTCTTTCTGTGACCCTGAGGGTCCTGAGACCACACTGTCCCACGAGGGTTCCACCCCCCGCTTAGCCACTGGAGTGATGTCCCTCAGCAGAGCAGACTTCTAAAAGTTCTCATTTTGTGCTCCGCGGCTCTATCACTTGCCAGAAGCGGCTGACGGAGGCCCCCTCCCCCGCCGTCTATCCTCCCGAATATCGCCTTGGATTCACTTCTCCGCACGTCTTACCCTCCAGAAAGTGGTCACTTTTCTGTTCAGAGAGTTGTTGCTATTCTTTTCTTTGATCTGTTGAGTTTGTAGGTGTTCAGAATGGTTTGATCCCTAT
>NW_028046339.1:0-429 GCF_054177405.1 Leptonychotes weddellii
TCTTATAAAAGATTTGGAGGAACCTTCAGTCATTAAAATGTGTGAGCTTTAGAAATGTATCATGTCACTGATTAAAAATAAAGACTAGAACTTCATCATGCTGTATGATCTGAAGAAAAGTACACAACTGTCTAGTCATCATGGTGCTCACCATCACCATCATCACCATCATCACCACCACCATCATCACCATCATCATCATCATCACCACCATCACCATCACCATCATCATCACCATCACCATCATCACCATCATCACCATCACCATCATCACCATCATCATCATCATCACCATCATCACCGTCACCACCACCATCATCACCATCATCATCACCATCACCACCATCACCATCACCATCATCATCACCATCAACATCATCATCATCACCATCATCATCATCACCACCATCATCATCATCACCATCATCA
>NW_028046340.1:0-429 GCF_054177405.1 Leptonychotes weddellii
CCTTCTGGCTCCTCCAACTTTATGTCCTCAGGTCTACATCTTGCGTGAAACAGAACAAAAGCCAAAACAGCTTTATTACCTGTTATTTGCTTTGTAATTTAAATTAGTTTCTTTCAGTAACGCATTCTTGGGATTGGTAGCTGGCTCCACACATTTCAAGAGAAAAAAATTTGCCCCCACATCTCTGCGGCCATGTCTGTGTTGGCCCCTTGATCTGCTGGGCAGTGGGAGCCATCTACGGGACACTGTCCTTTGAATCTAGACCTCCTTCGCTGAGTGCCCTAGTGAGCATGTCACCAAGGGATTTCTCTCTGGTGTGTGTGTTCGGGAAGTTTTAATCAGCACAAGCAGCTACGGAAATGCTGATACACCTGTCAGAGAGGAGCGGGATGTCACAGAAAATGTAAGGAGTTAAGTGAAGGACTGGCA
>NW_028046341.1:0-429 GCF_054177405.1 Leptonychotes weddellii
ATCTTCAAGAGAAGATCTCCCCATGTAGGTCTTTCCTTTCTGGCAGTGGTTAGGGCTCTCTGAGAAGTGCCCCAAATCTCCAAGGGAAGTCCACATTTTCTCTCTATTTCCCTGCCCTTTGCCCTGTCCTAGCATGAGGCAAAGTTTCTGTTTTGCAGCTCAAAGTTAATGGGCAGTATTCTACATGTTAGGGATGGAGACCAGAGATGAAAAAACAGTGTCCACAGGGTGCATTTTCACTTGGGGTCACTCCTAAATTTGGATTAGTCTTCCTCCACCCTTGCATTCTCTCTACTTTTCATCTTATCCTCCAGTGCAACAGGTAATGCTATGGATTCCTACAGATCCCCCAATTCCAACCTTCTCTATCCATCTTCCAAATCAGGCAATGATGGGAGGCGCCATGGTAGAGGAAGCATGAGGAAGACT
>NW_028046342.1:0-429 GCF_054177405.1 Leptonychotes weddellii
ACCCTTATACTACCAGAACATTGAGGACAAATAGATTCTCAAATAAACATGAGTTAATGGATGAGCATCAAATATTGCTGGGAATTTTTTTCTAAACCACAAATGCAGCCATCATTTGTTGAATAACAAGACAGGAGTGAGCTTCAAGTAACTTACCCGACGTAATCTCTAAGGTGTGTCCTGGGAGTTGCTTTTGGTCAGGACTTAAATCCATCATTTCAAACTCTTCCTCTTTTTTTTTTTTTTTTAAAGATTTTATTTATTTATTTGACATAGAGAGACAGCGAGAGAGGGAACACAAGCAGGCAGAGTGGGAGAGAGAGAAGCAGGCTCCCCGCTGAACAGAGAGCCCGATGTAGGGCTCGATCCCAGGACCCTGGGATCATGACCTGAGCCGAAGGCAGACGCTTAACGACTGAGCCACCCAGG
>NW_028046343.1:0-429 GCF_054177405.1 Leptonychotes weddellii
TACCAAACAGACTCCAGAAGTAGTAGAAACACTGACTAGTCCTATAATGATTAAAGAAATTGAATTCATAATTAAAGCTTTCCCACAAAAAAAACTTCAGGCCAAGATGACTTCACTGGTGATTTCTACCAAACACTTCAAGGAAGAAATAATATCAACCCTCCAAAGTCTCTTCCTGAAATAAAGAGAACACTTCCCAATTATTTGTATAAAACTAGTATTTTCCTGGCGGGGGGCAGAGCAAGATGGCGGAGGAGTAGGAGACCTGGATTTCGTCTCCTCTCAGGAATTCAGCTGGATAGGGATCAAACCATTCTGAACACCTACAAACTCAACAGGAGATCGAAGAAAGGAATAGCAACAACTCTCTGAACAGAAAAGCGACCACTTTCTGGAAGGTAGGACGTGCGGAGAAGTGAATCCGAGGCG
>NW_028046344.1:0-429 GCF_054177405.1 Leptonychotes weddellii
CAAGTTTGCCTGAGTAACAGCACAGCAGGCCCCTCCCCCAGAAGACAGGCTGGGAGAACAAGAGGCTGACAACCCTAAGGTCTCTATAAAACAGGTGCATCTTGCTTGGGTTGGGGTCAATAATTTGGACTCTGTACATTCCCTCAACCACCCCTCAACAGAATGACTAGGAGGAAGAACCCCCAAAATAAGAAAGACTTAAAGACTGTGACTTCTGCCACACTTTTACAGATGGATACAGATAAAGCCAAGATGTCAGAAATGGACTTCAGGGCAACAGTTATGAAGACAATAGCTAGAATGGAGAAATAGACTAATGGCAACACAGAGTCTCTAAGGGCAGAAATGAAAGCTGAACTGGCAGAATTTAAAAATGCTATCAATGACATCCAATCTAATCTAGATAATCTAACAGCTGGGGTAAGTGAG
>NW_028046345.1:0-429 GCF_054177405.1 Leptonychotes weddellii
TACCAGCAGCCCATCCCACTCTGACCCATGTCCCCCTTCGGTCACTGCTGCTGATCAGCAGCCCCTTTGCTGCATGGCTTCTCAAGACCGAATGAGAAGGGAAATCAGAGAAAAAGGTGACCTGGCGTAACCGGCCACATAGCTCACATTCTCGTCCCTTTAGTGAAAAACACCATTTCTCCCCTGGAAGCTTCTAAATTCAGAAATTAGCCTCCATACATCCACTGGCCTTAAGAGCCGAAAGCTTGGGTTGGACTCCCGGTGGGGATGCATCCGGTTCCAGGAGTTGTGCGAGAGTCCCTGTTGCAGGTGTGGCTTAAACAGGGTGTTTTGTTTTTTTTTTTTCTGTTTTCTTTTTTTTATTCTTATGTTAATCCCCATACATTACATCATTAGTTCTAGATGAAGTGTTCCATGATTCATTGTTCG
>NW_028046346.1:0-429 GCF_054177405.1 Leptonychotes weddellii
ACTCTGAAAAACAAACTGAGGGTTCTAGAGGGGAGGGGGGTGGGAGGATGGGTTAGCCTGGTGGTGGGTATTGAGGAGGGCACATTCTGCATGGAGCACTGGGTGTTATGCACAAACAATGAATCATGGAACACTTCATCTAGAACTAATGATGTAATGTATGGGGATTAACATAAGAATAAAAAAATAAATAAATAAAAAGTCAAAAAAAAAAAAAGACTCTCTCTCCCTCTCCCTTTGCACCCCCTAAAATAAATAAATAAATCTTTAAAGAAGAAAGAAAATAATCTTTCTGACATTGGAGTCCTCTTATGTGATGAATGTGTATGGAGTTGCTCTTTTCTTTTTTTAAAGATTTTATTTATTTGAGAAAGAGCATGAGGTGGGGGTGCAGAGGGAGAGGGAGAAGCAGACTCCGCAGTGAGCAGG
>NW_028046347.1:0-9310 GCF_054177405.1 Leptonychotes weddellii
GCGGGGAGCCTGCTTTTCCCTCTGACCCTCCCCCCTCTCATGTGCTTTCTCTCTCTCATTCAATAAATAGATAAAATCTTTAAAAAGAAGATAGCAGGAAGGGAAGAATGAAGGGGGGGCAATCGGAGGGGGAGACGAACCATGAGAGACGATGGACTCTGAAAAACAAACTGAGGGTTCTAGAGGGGAGGGGGGTGGGGGGATGGGTTAGCCTGGTGATGGGTATTAAAGAGGGCACGTTCTGCATGGAGCACTGGGTGTTATACGCAAACAATGAATCATGGAACACTACATCAAAAACTAATGATGTAATGTATGGTGATTAACATAACATAAAAAAAAAAAAAGAATGGAGGGAAGAATGGAGATTGGGTAGAAACTACCAGTGTCTGCCATACTTGGCAATTCAGGTGAAAATGTCTCAAAGAAAGCTCTAAAGATATGGAATAGTCGCCACTGATTCTGTTATAAGTAAAAGCATGAAAAGGCATGGCATATATAACACTGTAACAATCACATTGCAAATAAGAAGTTACCTGTTTTACCTTCCTAAATAAAAGAATGGTTTTCATTTTTCTAGACTTTATTCTGGTCCCACTGAATATGCACTTGTGATTTTTTTTCTTACATACCTTCTACATAAATACCATCTAGAATAAATTAAATTTAATATTCTTTGCCTTTTCACTTAATATAAGTATTTTAATACTTTGCTGTCCAATTTTCTAAATATTCATTTAAAGAGCTGCAGTAGATGCCACCATTTTGATATTTATTTATTATTTATTTAAATTTACAATGTTATACATTTAGATTTTTTCAATTTTTAGAAGATAATGTAGAAAATGTTATAAGGACTTTTTTTTGTATATTGCTTTTATTTCTTTAGGACTCATGCTTTATGGACACATGTCAATAAAATGAATTATGGGTTGAAGCCTATGAGCATTTTTGTGGTTGGGAAAGGAACCATGCTATTTTTGGGAAACGTTTTTACCAATTTATATTCCCATCATCACTGCATCTGTGTATCCCTTTTAACACATTAAATAAAAAGAATAAAAGAAGGAGAAACAAAGAAGGGGAAAAAAAAAAAAGCAGGAGAGTTATCCAGGATTGAATCAGCCCTGCCCTCTTGTGGTAAATCTTAAAACTTCAGAGCAGGCTTTTTCTTTGTCAAGGGCTTGTTTTTAGAATGTTGTGTCTAATGCTGTTGTCAGCCACTGATCTTTTCAAATAGAAAGTGGGGACCTCAGTATTAGTCTTACAGACTCAAAGAATAGGAGTGATTTGGGCTTGAAATCCACAACATTGCCAAAGAAATGACCTACAACAGATCTGTATATTCTTGTATATGTAAATTCAGGTACTTGCAGGTAAATTCTTGTTCTGGGGATTAGGAATTGGTGGTATTGCTTGGGAATCAGTCTTCTGAAGGGGCCAGTCCTTAAATGATGATTTAAAGGAGAGGGGAATATTTGGTTGAAGACTGATATATATATATGATATATATATACACATATGATATACATATCACATATATGATTTAATACCATAATTTACTTACTTTATATGATATATATACATATCATATGTGTGTGTATATATATATATGATATACGATATACATATCATGTACGTATATGATGAGAGAAGAAGAGAGAGAGAGAAATAGCCAGAGGAAACAATAAAGATTGTCTAGCCTAATAATTTTATTCTGCAAGTGAAGAGACTGAGAATCAGAGCAATTATGTGGCTTTCACAAATAAAAACTCCAATAAATAACACAGAGCCTGTAGTTACACTTCTAGCCCTGGCTTTTGCTACTGGCCTCCATGGTCTTTCCGTTAGATTTCTTCTTAAAAAGTATGAGCACCAAATGAGATAATACACAGGGAGTGCTTTGAGAAATATTCAGTACAAATACAAGGAAGCAGAATTATTAGATGATATAGCAGGGAAGCTATAGCAGAGTGTGATTTATATCTATGGCATAATTGGCCTGCTTAAAATCACTGAAATGGCAGAACTCAAAAGACTCTTAAAAAATTCATTTTGGTCCACTCAACTTACTGGTGGAATAAATGCATCTGAACTAATACACATGTAGTACTTAGCATAGTGCTGGAGCATAGCATTGGTCTAAAACTGTTAAATAATAATCATTACCACTATATGCTTGACCTGTCCCAAGTGTTTTATGTATATTAATTCTTTCAGTGTTTTATGTATATTAATTCTTTCAGTCGTCACAACCACCATATGAAGTATATTCTATTTTTAATCCCATCTTATGAAGAACCTGAGGCCTGGAGAGGTTAAGTAACCTGCTGTGATCACACAGCTTTAAGTGGCAGATCCAGGATTTGACCACAGGCAACTTTACTGTCTCCCTAAACTACCTTTAATGACATCTAGTGCTCAGGCGAGAAGCCCATTTTCTGGCTACTGTATAAACACACTGTATCTTCTCTGTTTTGCTTGGTTGTATCTTATGCTGGAAAACATGAGATCTCCTCAGATCTCTTTAGACAGGTAACAATGTAACTTTATTCAGAGACTATGACCCCAGTAAGGAACTAAGAGATAACTGTAGCAGGAGCACCTGAGAGCAGGAGGATCCAGGTGAGATGAAATGTAGGTAATGGACAGATCATACAAAGCTTTTTTGGATCTGTGAATGGTTTTGATCCTTCTCCCAAGATCAGTGGGGAATGGTTAAAGGGCTTCAAGCTGATGTGTGTGGAGGGTGGGGAGGGAGGATGTTTTAATCTTGCAACAGTCTGAAGAAGGATTGAAAAGAAACATCAGTGAGAGTGTGGTTAGGAGGTGCCCTTTCAGTACTGGATGGGGAGATAATGTTTTGAATCAAAATAGAGGCAAGGCAAAAAAAGCAAGTGGATTTAATAGATATTTAGGAGGTAAACTCGACAAAATTTGGTAATGGATCAGATATGGCAGATGACAGAAGGAGATTGTCAAGGAAGCTTCAAATTTCTTGTGCAGTTCAATAGATGGTGTCATTGAAATAATGAATATTGTGAGGATGGGGAATGGGGTGGCAGAGCTCCTTTTTGGACTTCAAATGTTAAATCCAAGGAGGTATTTGGGTTCATGAAACTATAGTTTAAAAGAGATAGCAGGGAATAAAAACTTCAGCATCAGTGAAGTACAAATGGTCATAGACGAGATTGCCTAGGGAGAGAATGTATAGTAAGAAGAGGGTCTGGATGGGTCTGGAAGAACTCTACTATTTAATGGCCAGAAAAAGGAAGGTGAGCTTGCAAAAGAGACAGAGAAAGAGTTGAAAGGTGGAGAAAAACTAAGGAGTGGTGTCACAAAGGATGCAGAACAAACATTTTCAAAAGGAAGTAAGTAATCAGTTATCAAATATGCTAAAAGGCCAAGAGAAGTAAAATTGAGAATGTCCGTTGGATTAGCTACATGAAGGTCTTAAATGATCTTAGCATAATGGAAGCCAGATAAGACTGCATTAAAGAGAATAGGTAAGGAAATGGAGATGGGCAAATAGAAAGGTTGCTGAGTTAGTCAAGGTTCTCCAGAGAAACAGAACTAATTATATATAAATAATTCATATATATATGATGAGATTTATTATAAGGAATTGGCTCATGTAACTATGGAGCCTGACAAGTTCCAAGGTCTGCAGGATGAGTCAGCAAGCTGGAGAGCCAGGAGAGCCAAATGCTGAAGGGCTCAAGACCCAGGAAATGCTAATGTTTCAGTAGAATCTAGAGGCAGGACAAAGCCAAGATCCAGCTCAGAGGCAGTCAGGCAGGAGGAATTCTTTCTTGTTCAGGGAAGGATCAACCTTTATTGTTCTATTCAGGCCTTCAACTAATTGTGTGAGGCCCACTCACATTAGGGAAAGCAATCTGCTTTCCTCAGTCTACTGATTGAAATGTTCATCTCTTCCAAAAACACCCTGACAGACACACCCAGAATAATGTTTGACTAAATATCTGGGCACCCCATGGCCCAGTCAAGTGGACACAAAAAATTCAGTTGCTACTGAGAGACCAAATAGGAGGAGACTGAAAAATACCCGCTAGATTCATTGACATGGTAGAGAAATGGAACTGAAGTTGTCCAGAGATGGCTCAAAGAGTGCATGAGAGGTGGTGACCTATAGATGTTTCATTTGGGAAGATTTGCTGTGAAGGAGAAGAAAGTAGAATGTCTCTCTTTCTCTCTTTCTTTCTTTCCTTCTCAGTGACAGAGAATTAAAAATATTTTGAAGGGGAAGATCAACCAAAACTAAAAGAAATAATAAATATTATCAAGTTCTTGAGAAGTAGGAGAAGATGAGATCCTTACCTTTCCTTTACCATCTTCCTGTCAAATCTTAATTCATAATACCAATGGGAACATCTAGGACCCTCACTGGATTAAACAGTATTGTCTTGATTTCATCACCACCATTATTAACATCATCAAGAAACATTGTAAATTTCCAAATGGCATAAGGTGCACTAGAAATACACATCATTTTTGCCCTGTCTGCTCTATCTCAAACCCTCACTGGAAGGGATACTGCAGCCTGGTCTGCCTTAGACAGAATGCACACAGCTGAAGGAAGTACAGAGTTTTTTTGCTCATCTGGGAAAATTTCTGTTCTCATTCCACGTACCAAGTTGACAACATGTTCAGGAATAATAAAGATCATAAAAACCCATTCTGAAGATGTTTCAATTTAAAATATGAAGGGTTGAACCATTAGGGTTTTCTGAACCTTTGTGCTCAAGGTTAAAAATATGTATAAATGGTAAAATTTGCCTTTATTTTGTTTAATCTTTTTGCTTTCAACATTTATTGAAGAAGCACTTATGAAGCATTTACCAGATGCTAACAGTGTGCCTGGCACTAGAATAGAACGGCGAACAAGAAATGCTTCCTGCTTTCAAAGGATTTGCAGTCTGGTATGACTAAGATAAATACAGACAAGTCAAGAAGTCACTTGCAAGTAATAGCATTAGTCGTGCTGAGAACATGGTGTCACAGAAGCACATAGAAGGGCTCTGGTCTTGGAGGGTCTGGGAAGTCTTCTTGTAAGATGTAATTTGGAAGCTGTGACCTGAAAATGACTAGAGTCTAGGTGAAGTGAAAAGGGAGAGGAAGGAGATCTTTTTTTTCTTTTTCTTTTCTTTCTTTCTTTTTTTCTTTCTTTCTTTCTTTCTTTCTTTCTTTCTTTCTTTCTTTCTTTCTTTCTTTCTTTCTTTTCTTTCTTTCATTCTCTCTTTCTTTCTTTCTTTCTTTCTTACAGAGAGAACAACCTGTCATGGGGGAAATAAATCTTGCTCCATTCAGAGTCACCTCAAGTTGTTTTTTATGGTGGTAGCACAGAATGTAGGGGGAAATGGCAAAAGATGAGCCAGAAGTAAGTAGAAGATAGTTCAGGAAGGGAAGATGGAGGCAGTAACACCAACAAGTATTTCACTAGTGCTTAGTTGAGACAGGCTTAATGTATCACAATTCATCCATGTAAATACTGTAAGGTAGGAAATATCGTCTTCACCACATGGAAGAGAAGTATGGTAAGATGCAGTAACTTACCCAAAGTCACCATGGTGACTAGTCAAGCTAGTAAGGGTGGGAGAGGAACTCAAGTGGTCTGTGCACAGAGTGTGCTCTGACCACTACCCAGTACAGCCTCTCAGGGACGAAGATTTGGGAGAGAATCAGACTGTCCCAAAGCACATCACTGATGCGTAGCCAGAATTGTGTTTTGGAAAGATTACTGGGCATACTCTGGAGAACAAATGTATATGGGCAGGTCTGGAAGCAAGGGTAGAAGTGAAAATCAAAGCCAGTTGGGAAGAGAGGAGAATTGGGAGACCTAAGAATTTAATCTTGAGTAACAAAGAAAATTGTGAAATCTCAAATATTCTGTTGGATATTTGGATGGTTAAGTGTGCAAGTCCAAAGAAGATGACTCTTGGAGAGTGATGAGAGCAACATGGCCAAATAAGACATCCTTCATTGGTATCCCCTCAACAACAATTTGGCATCCATCCCCAGACAAAAGTGCCGTTGAAGGGGGCCGTGGGATCCAGGTGGGAGACTGTGAAACCCTGGTGCAGTCCAAGAATGAGGAGAGATGTTTTGTGAAGACAAGTCCATACCCAAGCAGTTGGCTTACTGACTGTGGTCTTAGCTATAGAACCAGAAACATCTTTGTACTCCTGAGGACTCACCTACAGCTCTGTTTAGCTTTGGTTCTGTCACCAGCGCCTTATGCCAAGGAACCTAGGAGGAGTCTCACCCACCTGTAATAAGCAAACAGATCTTGGGCCCAGCTGTGGACTCCAAAATGACCCATGAACCAGCTCTAGCCCTTCTCAGCTGCAGTCTGGGACCCCTGGAGAACACTTGACTTAGTCAATCATCCACAGATGAGAAAGCCTTTGTGGAAGTCCAGGAGTATAGTGGAGAAGTTTGAGTATATTGCTGGACCAAAAAATCTGAGATTGGATTTACTGGAGAAGGTAAGAGGAAAAGAATCTTAACGACCCCACCAAAAAACTATTAGAACTAATCAACAAATTCAGTAAAGTTACAGGATAAAACGTCAACATATAGAAATCAGTTTTATTTCTATACACCAACAATGAAATATCTGAAAAAGAAACAAAGAAAGCAATCTTATTAGTAGCCTCAAAACAATAAAATATGTAGGAATAAATTTAATCAAGGAGGTGGCCATCTATACACTGAAATCTATGACTTTGATGAAAGTAATTGAAGAAGATACAAATAAATGGAAAGATATCCAATGTTCATGGATTGAAAGAATTAATAATATTAAAATGTCCATATTGTCTAAAGCCATCTGTAAATTCAATGCAATCCCTATCAAAATTCCATGGCGTTTTTCACAGAAATGGGAAAAATCAATTGTAATATTTGTATGGAACCACACAAGACTCTGAATATCCAAAGCTGATATATATCCTGAGAAATAACAAAGCTGGAAGCATCACACTTCCTGATTTCAAGCTGTATTACAAAGTGATAGTAATTAAAACATTATGGCACTGGCATAAAATCAGACACATAGATCAATAAAACAGAATAGAGAATCCAGAAATAAACCCACATGTATATAGTCAATTAATTTCGACAAAGGTACCAAGAATGTACAATGGGGAAGGAATAGTCTCTTTAATAAATGGTGCTGGGAAAACTCGATGTCCACATGCAAAAGAATGAAATTGGACCTTTATCTTACACCATATGCAAAAATCAACTCAAATGGATTAAAGACTTAAGTATAAGACCCCCAAACTGTAAAACTCTTTGAAGAAAACACAGGGGGTAATTTCCTTGACACTGGTCTTGGCAATGGTTTTTTTGGATTTGACACCAAATGCAAACAACAAAAGCAAAAATAAATAAATGGGACTATATGAAACTAAGAAATCTCTGCACAGCAGAAGAAGTAATCAACAAAATGTAAAGGTAATCTATGGAATGGGAAAAAATATTTGTAAGCCATATTCTGATAGGGGGTTAGTATCTAAAATATATAAAGAACTAGTATGACTCAGTAGCAGAAAAAACTCAGACAACCCAATTAAAAAATGGACAGAAGACCTGAATAAACACTCCTTCAAAGACGACATTAAAATGGTCAACCAGTACATGTAAAGATGCTCAACATCAATTATCATCAGAAAAATGCAAATCAAAATTACAATTACATATTACCTTATACCTGTTAGAATGGCTATTATCAAATAGGCAAGAGATAACACGTATTCTTGAGGATGTGGAGAAAAGGGAACACTTGTGTACTGTTGGTGGGAATGTAAATTGTTATAGCCACTATGGAAAACAATATGGAGGTTCCTCAAGAAATTAAAAATAGAACTATCATATGATCCAGCATTCCCACTTCTGAGTATATATCCAAAGGAAATGAAATCAGAGTGTCAAAGATGTATCTGCACACCCATGTTCATTGCATCGTTATTCACAATAGCCAAGATATAGAAACAACCTAAGTTTCCATTGATGGATAAATGGATAAAGAAGATGTGGTACACACACACTGGAATATTGTTCAGCCATGAGAAAGAAGGAAATCCTGTCATTCATGACACCTTACAGGGACCTCAAGGACATTATGCTAAGTGAAATAAAAAGTCAGACAGAAAAAGACAAACACTGTATGACCTCACTTATGTTTGAAATCTAAAAAAACCAAACTCATAGAAACAGTGAATAGAATGGTGATTGCCAGGGGTTGGGGGGTGGGGGAAATGGGGAGATGTTAGTCAAATGGTGCAGAATTCCAGTTATAAAACAAAAAAGTTGTGAGGATCTAATATATGTTGCTAAGAGAGTAAATATTAAATGTTCTAACCACACACACAAAATAATGGTAATTATGGCAGGTGATGGAGGTGTTATCTAGCTTGATTGTAATCATTTCACAATATCTACATGTATCGAATCATCATGTTGTACACCTTAAACTTACACAATGCTGTATGTCATTATATCTCAATAAAGTTGGAAAACACTCCAATAAAGTAGTTGTGTCTTTGTTTAGCTTTAATAACTTTTGGGGTCTATAAGCATAGACTTAGAGCTTTGGTTAGAGTGGGAAGAGTGTAGTAAGTAAATTGTCACTGTTCTGAATGACAACACTGTGGGAATAGGGAGGTGTGTACATAAACAGCAGGGTAATGGTGAGGGGCAGACAGGTACATGAGACTGATGATATTAGGGACCAGACAGAGGAACAAGGCCAGTGAGGAATTGCCTATAGAGATGGGGAAAGAGCCAATACATTTTTTTTTTCTTTTTAGGATTCATTTTCTTTTCTTTTTTTTAAATTTTATTATGTTATGTTAATCACCATACATTACATCATTAGTTTTTGATGTAGTGTTCCATGATTCATTGTTTGTGTATAACACCCAGTGCTCCATTCGATACATGCCCTCTTTAATACCCATCACCAGGCTAACCCATCCCCCCAGCCCCCTCCCCTCTAGAACCCTCAGCTTGTTTCTCAGAGTCCATAGTCTCTCATGGTTCGTCTCCCCCTCTGATTTCCCCTCCTTTATTTTTTCATTCCTACTATCTTCTTTTTTCTTTCTTTCTTTTTTTTTTTTTTTACATATAATGTATTATTTGTTTCAGAGGTACAGATCTGTGATTCAGCAGTCTTACACAATTCACAGCGCTCACCATAGCACATACCCTTCCCAATGTCTATCACCCAGCCACCCCATCCCTCCCACCCCCCACCACTCCAGCAACCCTCAGTTTGTTTCCTGAG
>NW_028046348.1:0-429 GCF_054177405.1 Leptonychotes weddellii
CAACCTCATCATGAGGCTGCCACGGGAAGACAAGCATGGTGGTGCGGGAGGGTGGAGTGGGGGTGGGACGGGGGAGGGGTGCATAAAAGTCCACTCCAGAGCACCAAGGGACTTACTGATGGAAGGTGTTTTCGCCTTCATCAGGTACTTTTTAGGTATTAATTTCATGACAGTGACTAATTTAATACATTAAGAAAAGCCTCTTTCTCGATGCCCTGGCTTAGCAATCAGGAACAGCTGCTCTGCTCAGCGATTGTCCTGAATTTGCACCAGAGGGATTAAGTTAGGTGCCACTGAAGATATGTCCTCCCCCCACCCCGTCTCATTACCTGGACAATTCTCTTCACTGACCTCTCATGGTGTGCATGCCGCATACTTCGCTTGTGCTTCTCTTTTTCTGTTTTATGATTCAGATGTATCTAAATCCAC
>NW_028046349.1:0-429 GCF_054177405.1 Leptonychotes weddellii
CCTTCTGGCTCCTCCAACTTTATGTCCTCAGGTCTACATCTTGCGTGAAACAGAACAAAAGCCAAAACAGCTTTATTACCTGTTATTTGCTTTGTAATTTAAATTAGTTTCTTTCAGTAACGCATTCTTGGGATTGGTAGCTGGCTCCACACATTTCAAGAGAAAAAAATTTGCCCCCACATCTCTGCGGCCATGTCTGCGTTGGCCCCTTGATCTGCTGGGCAGTGGGAGCCATCTACGGGACGCTGTCCTTTGAATCTAGACCTCCTTCGCTGAGTGCCCTAGTGAGCATGTCACCAAGGGATTTCTCTCTGGTGTGTGTGTTCGGGAAGTTTTAATCAGCACAAGCAGCTACGGAAATGCTGATACACCTGTCAGAGAGGAGCGGGATGTCACAGAAAATGTAAGGAGTTAAGTGAAGGACTGGCA
>NW_028046350.1:0-429 GCF_054177405.1 Leptonychotes weddellii
TTTTTTTTTTTTTTTAAGATTTTATTTACTTATTTGAGAGAGAGAGAGAAAAAAGAGAGAGTACAAGTAGGGAGAGGGGCAGAGGAAGAGGGAGAAGCAGACTTGCCACTGAGCAGGGAGCCCAGTGCGGGGCTCGATCCCAGGACCCCGGGATCATGACCTGAGCTGAAGGCAGATGCTTAACTGATTGAGCCACCCAGGCGCCCAGCCAAAAAGCTTTTCCAAGTGGCCATACCAATTTATACCTCTCCCACTCAACCAAAAATTCTCATTGATCCAATTCTGGTCATGGAGCGTACTGAATGACTTTAGTCTTTGCCAATCTGTTGTGTGTAAATGGTAATTTATTTGGGTGTGTGTGTGTGTTAAAATATAAATCCCACTGGGGTGCCTGGGTGGCTCAGTTGGTTGTGCGTCCATCTGTTGGTT
>NW_028046351.1:0-429 GCF_054177405.1 Leptonychotes weddellii
ACTCTGTATTCTTGACTGTGGTAGTCTGGCGCTAGGAGTGGGAGCCAGGGAGCAGTCTTGGTTCAAATACCACAGACTCTCAAATTTCTTATCAAATTTACATAGATTTTTTTTTTTCAGATTTATCTAGATGTTCTTCATTTGCTATATTCCCTTGGGATGATTACTTTAAGCTTTAAATGTCAGTATTTTTTTGTTTGTTTTTAAAGATTTTATTTATTTATTTGAGAGAGAGAGAGAGCATTAGTGGGGGTGGGGAAGGCAGAGGCAGAGGGAGAAGCAGACACCCTGCTCAGCAGGGAGCCCCACACGGGGCTTGAACCCAGGACCCTGGGATCATGACCTGAGCCAAAGGCAGGTGTTTAACCGACTGCGCCACCCAAGTGCCCCTGTTTGTCTGTTTTTTTTAATGTAAGTTTTCTCCAGTTT
>NW_028046352.1:0-429 GCF_054177405.1 Leptonychotes weddellii
GTATAATAAAAATTGGGTAAGAAAAAAACTTAAGGGGGCGCCTGGGTGGCTCAGTCATTAAGCGTCTGCCTTCGGCTCGGGTCATGATCCCAGCATCCCGGGATCGAGCCCCGCATCGGGCTCTCTGCTCCGCGGGAAGCCTGCTTCTCCCTCTCCCTCTCCCCCTCCCCCTGCTTGTGTTCCTGCTCTCGCTATCTCTCTCTCTGTCAAATAAATAAATAAAATCTTTAAAAAAAAAAGAAAAAGAAAAAAACTTAAGGAAAAAACCATTTGACTAAAGAACAAGTAAGAAATACAGTAGTATTTGGTCAGTATTGTGGAAGTTTCAGTAATCCATTTGTTATGCAACAAACCATCCCAATACTTAGTATCTTAAACAATAATTATATAATTGCCTATGATTCCATGAATTGTCTAGGCAGGCCTCAG
>NW_028046353.1:0-429 GCF_054177405.1 Leptonychotes weddellii
GGGTTGTAGAAGAGGAAGCCAACTGTAACTCAGAACACCTGCTCTCTAGGTCTGGCACTCGGGGGACTGTAACACCCTCATCAGGCACTTCATCTTTCTGAGCCACCCCTTCTTTATCTGTGGCCAGGTGTGGACTGCAATGGGGAGTGCAAAGTCATCTAAGGTCTCTTCCAATTCTAAAAGCATTCGACGATGTCTAACGACATCTTATCTGCGGATACGTAGGTACATTTAGACAAATGTGTGTAACTTCCGTTGTAGGTCATAGATACATTTCCAACTCAGTAGACACAACTGATAGAATTGTGGTCACCGAATAAATAACCCTAATTTGTGCCTGACCCCCCAACTAGCACCAGAAGACAAGAAAGAACCCACAAGAAAAAGCCCTCTGTGATTTTCCTTGGGTGAGATGATGTGGCCTCCTTC
>NW_028046354.1:0-429 GCF_054177405.1 Leptonychotes weddellii
CACCCAGGCGCCCCGGCATACTGCCTTTTAAAAAGCACTCTAGGGGCGCCTGGGTGGCTCAGTCGGTTAAGCGACTGCCTTCGGCTCAGGTCATGATCCTGGAGTCCCTGGATCGAGTCCCGCATCGGGCTCCCTGCTCGGCGGGGAGTCTGCTTCTCCCTCTGACCCTCCCCCCTCTCATGTGCTCTCTCTCTCTCTCATTCTGTCTCAAATAAATAAATAAAATCTTTAAAAAAAAAAAAAAGCACTCTAAAAGATGTTAAAGAGCGATTTTAACTATGAACCAGTCTTAGATAGTATTTTTAAATTATTATTTATTTTGCTAGATGTGATCATGGTATTGTGGTTATGTTGAAAAACGCCCTTGTATTTTTGAGATATATGCTGAAGTGTTTAGAAGTGAACTGTCATTGTGTTCATCACATACTT
>NW_028046355.1:0-429 GCF_054177405.1 Leptonychotes weddellii
TGAAAGAGAATCCCATGCCAAGCCAAAGGAAGCCTGGGGAGCAGACCAAGGGCCCAGCCTGGCTGCAGAGGCCAGAGATGCTGGTGGGTGGTATAGGGACCATAAGGGAAATCTGAAACTGACTCAGTAGACACCAAGCCATGGGCATAGACCTGGTGTAGACAGCTGTTGGGCACAGACCTGGTGTAGACAGCTGTTGAGAACATCTATCCCACAACTCCTGGCACTGCCCTTATGAATAAAAGTAGAGATGTGACAAGGGTGAGGGGAAAGAGAGAAAAATGAACATTTATTGAGTATATGACAGTCCTATTCTCTTGACAAAAGCCCTAAGATATAAGCATTATCATCCACATTTTAAAGATAAAGAAAGTGAGTCTGAAGTAGGTTAAGTAGCTTCCCTAGGGCCATATAACTAAGTGGTGCAGG
>NW_028046356.1:0-429 GCF_054177405.1 Leptonychotes weddellii
TAGGCTAAATAAATTTTATGTTTTGCATAGTGTATATAACTTTCTCAATTATATATATGTATTTATTAATTATATATCAAATACGTATTTATTATGGTGATGAATAAAAACTGAATTTCATTTAAAAGTTTTGAGTTCATAGCATCTTTCTTTATTATGTATTTTCTCAACTAAAAGATTTTTTTTTTTTTAAAGATTTTATTTATTTATTTGACAGAGAGAGACACAGTGAGAGAGGGAACACAAGCAGGGGGAGTGGGAGAGGGAGAAGCAGGCTCCCCGCAGAGCAGGGAGCCCGATGCGGGACTCGATCCCAGGACCCTGGGATCATGACCTGAGCCGAAGGCAGTCGCTTAACCAACTGAGCCACCCAGGCACCCTCAACTAAAAGATTTTTAAAAATTCAACTACCATTATTTGAGAGCTCAG
>NW_028046357.1:0-429 GCF_054177405.1 Leptonychotes weddellii
GCCCCAAAGCTTGCCAGTTAACTTTTAGATCATTCCCTCACTGGTGGATATTCAGGTTTTGAGTTTTTTGGTATCAACAACCCTGTGATGAACCTTCCTATTAAAAAATTTGTATACATACCTGATTATGTCCTTGGGAAAAAAATCTTGCAAGAGTAAGACCACAATCACAAATGATATCCATATTTTATTTTATTTTATTTTATTTTATTTTATTTTATTTTATTTTATTTTTTTTAAAGATTTTATTTATTTATTTGAGACAGAGAGAATGAGAAAGAGAGAGCACATGAGAGGGGGGAGGGTCAGAGGCAGAAGCAGGCTCCCTGCCGAGCAGGGAGCCCGATGCGGGACTCGATCCCGGGACTCCAGGATCATGACCTGAGCCGAAGGCAGTCGCTTAACCAACTGAGCCACCCAGGCGCCCTG
>NW_028046358.1:0-9310 GCF_054177405.1 Leptonychotes weddellii
CCTGGCAGTTAGAGCCTCCATTTTTTATTGCACCTCATTAATAGCCTTTTTGATTTCGACTGGGTTAGATTTTAGTTCTTTTATTTCTCCAAAAAGCGTTTCTCTAGTATCTTCCATGCTTTTTTCAAGTCCAGCTAGTATCTTTATAATTGTCATTCTCAACTCTAGTTCTGACATCTTACTAATGTCCGTATTGATTAGGTCCCTGGCAGTCAGTACTGCCTTTTTTTTTTTTTTTTGAGGTGAGTTTTTCCATCTTGTCATTTTGTCCAGAAGAGAATAGATGAATGAGAGAACAAAATGCTAACAGGGTAACAATAACCCCAGAAAAATATACACTAAACAAATCAGAAGAGACTTGAAACCAGGGGAAAAGAAAGGGAAAGAAAGAAAAAAAAAAGAAAAAGAAAAAAAGGATATGATCAAATGTGATCAGGCTGGTGAAAAAATCAGTACCACACACTAGATTTGGGGCATATTTTGGTCTGTTAGAAGAAACTCCCTCCCAAAATTTTAAAGAAAGAAAAACTTATAGATGTACAAAAATAAAGGTAAATACGATGAAGGGATGGAATATGAATGTAAAGATGAAAATTATAAAAGATTTTATAAAAAGAATTGATAAGATAAGAAGTTGGTTGAAAAAAGAAAGAAGAGAAATTTTTAAAAATAGGGGGAGAGAATGTGATCAAGCAGGAGACTAGAACAAAGCCATACACTAGAGATTTAGGGTATATTTTGGTCTGTTAAAAGAAACTGTATTCCAAAATTTTAAAGTGAGTACAACTGATATATATACCAAAAATAAGGTTAACTAAAATGAAGGGATAGAATATGAATGTAAAAATGAAAATTAAAAAAGAGTTTTAAAAAAGGGATTGATAAGATTTTGGTTGAAAAAGGGAAAAAGAAAAATTTAAAAAATAGAAAAAGAAAAAAAAGAAAATTTTAAAAATTATCTTTGAAAGACTAAAGAATCATGGGGAAAAAAACCCATGAATTCTACGTGCTGTATTCCCCTAATGCTGGAGTTCTGCTGTTCTCATTGATCAGTAAACTTGGTCTTGGCTGGCTGTCCTTGCTGATCTTCTGGGGGAGGCGCCTGTTGCAGTGGTTCTCAAATATCTTTGCCTGAGGCAGAATTGTCCGGCTCTTGCCAGGGGCCGGGCTAAGTAATCTGCTCAGGTTTGCTCTTGGTAGCTTTTGTTCCCTACAAGTTTTCCACACAGCTTTGGAGGACGAGAGTGAAAATGGCAGCCTCCCAATCTCTGCTCTGGAGGAGCCAAGAACTCAGGGCCCCACTCCTCAGTGCACCCCCAAAGAAAAGCAGTCAATCCCTCTCCCCATTCCCCCCTCTTTTTTTTCTTTTTTTATTGTTTTGGATAAACTTGGCTTTGATTGCATATCTGTGGTAGCTTTCAACCACATCAGATTTTTTCTAAGGTGCATTTTCCTTGAGTCATTTTTGATATTTTTGACTCTGTTCATTTGTTCAACCATCCAACAACAGAGTGACTAGGAAGAGGAACTCCCAACAAAGAAAAGGCCAAGAGACAGTGTCCTCTGCCAGAGAACTAATGAATATGGATATAAGCAAGATGTCAGAGATGGACTTCAGGATAACAATCATGAAGTCAATAGCTAGACTTCAAAAAAACATTATTGACAATATAGAATCTCTAAGGGCAAAAATGAGATCTAATCAGTCCGAACTTAAAAATACTATGAATGAGATGCAGTCTAAACTGGATAATCTTGCAGCCACGGTAAATGAGGCAGAACAAGAAGAGAAGCTGGTAGAAAGGAAGGAAACTGAGGAAGATATGGATAAGCAACTAGTAGCCCAGGAAAATAGACTTGAGATCAATGATGCCATGAAAATTTCCAGTGTCAGAATTATTGGGATCCCCAAGGGGGTGGAGAGAGAGAGGCGATGATATGGTATAATTGAGCAAATCATAGCTGAGAACGTAACTAATCTGGGGAAGGAAATAAACAATCAAGTCCAGGAGGCAGGGAGGATCCTCCCAAAATCAATAAAAATAGATCAACACACCAACATATAATAGCAAAGCTTGCAAATCTTAGAGCCAAGGAAGCTATCCTGAGGGCAGCTAGGGGGAATAGATTTCTTACATATGGAAGGAGGAACATCAGACTAATAACAGACCAAACCACAGAGACCTGGCAGGCCAGAAAGGGCTGGCAAGACATATCCAGAATACTAAATGAGAAGAACATGCAGTCAAGAATACTTTACAGAGCAAGGCTGTCATTCAGAACAGACGGAGAGATAAAAAGCTTCCAGGACTGGTAGAAAATGAAAGAATATGTGACCACCAAGCCAGCCCTGCAAAAAATATTAAGAGGGATTCTATAAAAGAAGAGAGACCCCAAGAATAATATAGAACAGAGAGTAACAGACAATCTATAGAAACAGAGACTTTACAAGCAATATACTGGCACTAAATTCATATCTGTCAATAGTTACTCTCAATGTGAAAGGGCTGAATGTTCCCATCAAAAGACACAGGGTTTCAGATTGATTCAAAAGCAGGACCCATCCATATGCTGTCTACAAGAGATTCATTTTCTTTCTTTTTTAAAAATTTATTTAGTTACTTAGTTTATTTTGTATTATGTTCAGATAGCCATTGTATAGTACATAATTAGTCTTTGATCCAGTGTTCAATAATTCATCAGTTAAGTGTAACACCCCATGCTCATCACACCACATGCCCTCCTCAATACCCATCACCCTGTTACCCCCTCCCCCAGTCCCCTACCCACTGAAACCCCCAGATTGTTTCTTGGGGTCCATAGTCTCTCATGGTTCACTTCCCTCTCCGATTTTTCCCCCTTTGGATTTCCCTCCATTTCCCTATGTTCCTCTGTGCTATTGCTTTTGTTCCACATATGAGTGAAAACATATGATAATTGTGTTTCTCTGTTTGACTTACTTCACTTAACATAATCCCCTCCAGCTCCATCCATGTCGATGCAAATGGTGGGTATTCATCGTTTCTGATGGCTGAATTATATTCCATTGTGTATATGTAGCACATCTTCTTTATTCATTCATCTGTTGAAGGGCATCTTGGCTCCTTCCACAATTTACCTATTGTAGACATTGCTGCTATGATCATTGGTGTACATGTGCCCCTTCTTTTCACTAATCTGTATCTTCAGGGTAAATACCTACTTATGCAATTGGTGGGTTGTAAGGTAGCTCTATTTTTACCTTATTGAAGAACTGCCATACTGTTTTCCAGAGTGGCTGTACCAGCTTGCATTCCCACCAACAGTGTAAGAGCATTTCCCTTTCTCCACATCCTCCCTGACATTTGTTGTTCCTTGCCTTGTTAATTTAGCCATTCTACCTTGGTGTAAGGTGGTATCTCATTATGTTTTTGATTTGTATTTCCATGATGACAAGTGATATGGAGCATTTTTTTTCATGGGTCTGTTGGCCATTTGTATGTCTTCTTTGATGTCTTCTGCCCATTCCTTGACTAGATTATATGTTTTTTGGGTGCTGAGTTTGATAAGTTCTTTATAGATTTTGGATACCAGCCCTTTATCTGGTAAAACTTTTGCAAATATCCTCTCCCATTCCGTAGGCTGCCTTTTAATTTTGTTGACTGTTTCATTTGCTGTGCAGAAGCATTTTATCCTGATAAACTCCCAAAAGTTCATTTTTGCTTTTGTTTCCCTTGCCTTTAGAGAAGTGTCTTGCAAGAAGTTGCTTTGTCCAAGGTCGAAGAGAGTGCTGCCTGGGTTCTGCTCTATGATTTTGATGGACTCCTGTCTCACATTGAGGTCTTTCATTCATTTTGAAGTTATCTTTGTATATGGGGTTAGAGAATGGTCCAGTTTACTGGGTAAATACCCAGTAGTGCAATTCCTGGGTCATAGTGTAGCTCTATTCATAACATCTTGAGAAACCTCCATACTGTTTTCCAGAATGGCTGTACCAACTTGCATTCCCAAGAACAGTGTAAAAGTGTTCCCCTTTCTCATCCTCAGCAACATATGTTGTTTCCTGTCTTGTTAATTTTTGCCATTCTAAATGGTGTAATGTGGTATCTCATTGTGGTTTTGATTTGTATTTCCGTGATGGCTAGTGTTGTTGAGCATTTTTTCATGTGTCTGTTAGCCATTTGTATGTCTCTTTTGGAGAAGTGTCTCTTCATGTCTTCTGCCCATTTTGTGACTGGGTTATTAGTTTTTTGAGTGTTGAGTTTGAGAAGCTCTTTACAGATTTTGGATATCAGCCCTTTATCTGTAATGTCATTTGCAAATATCTTCTCCCATTCCGTGTGTTGCCTCTTAGTGCTGTTGACTGTTTCCTTTGCTGTGCAGAAGCTTTTTATCTTGATGAAGCCCCAAAAGTTCATTTTTGCTTTTGTTTCCCTTGCCTTGGAGACATGTCTGGAAATAAGTTACTATGGCTGATGTTGAAGAGGTAACTGCCTATGATCTCCTCTAGGATTTTGATAGATTCCTGTCTCACATTGAGGTCTTTCATCCATTTTGAGTTTACCTTTGTGTATGGTGTAAGGGAATGGTCCAGTTTCAATTTACTATATGTAGTTGTTCAATATTCCCAGCACCACTTATTGAAGAGACTATCTTTTTTCCATTGGATATTTTTTACTGATTTGTCAAAAATTAGTTGACCATTGAGTTGAGGTTCCATTTCTGGAGTCTCTATTCTGTTCCATTCATCTATGTGTTTGTTTTTGTGCAAATACTATGCTGTGTTGGTGATCACAGCTTTGTAATATAGCTTGAATTCAGGCAACGTGATGCCCCCAGTTTTGTTTTTCTTTTTCATCATTTCAGGCTCTTTTCTGGTTCCATAAAAATTTTAGGAATGTTTGTACCAGCTCTTTGAAAAATGCAAATGGTATTTTAATAGGGATGGTATTGAAAGTGTAAAAAGCTCTCAGTGGGTAGACATTTTAACAATGTTTATTCTTTCAATCCATGAGCATGGAATGTTTTTCCATCTTTTTGTGTCTTTCTCAATTTCTTTGATTCTTTCATTCAGTTTCTGTAGTTTCTAGAGTATAGATCCTTTACCTGTTGGTTAGGTTTCTTCCTGGTTATCTTCTGGTTTTTGTTGCTATTGTGAATGGAATTGATTCCTTAATTTCTCGTTCTTCAGTCACATTGTTAATATATAGAAAAGCAACTGATTTCTGTGCATTGATTTTGTATCTTGCTACATTGCTGAATTGCTGCATGAGTTCTAGTAATTTGGGGGTGGAATCTTTTCGTTTTCCACATAAAGGATCATGTCATCTATGAAGAGGGAGAGTTTGACTTCTTCTTTCCCAATTTGGATGCATTTTATTTCTTTTTGTTGTCTGATAGCTGCGGCTAGGACTTCTACTACTATGATGAGCAATATTGGTGTTAGTGGGCATCCCTGTCGTATTCCTGATCTTAAGGGAAAAGCTGTTGAGAATGATATCCACTTTGGGCTTTTTATAGATGGTTTTTATGATATTGAGGAATGTTCCCTCTATCCCTATACTCTGAAGAGTTTTAATCAGGAATGGATCTCGTATTTTGTCAAATACTTTTTCTGCATAAATTGAGAGGATCATATGGTTCTTGTCTTTTCTTTAATTGATGTGCTCTACCACGTTGGCAACTACATAAGCCAGCTGTTAACCAAAATAAAGAATCAGATAGATAATAATACATTAATAGTAGATTTTAACACTCCACTCTCAGCACTGGACAGATCATCTAAACAGAAGATCAACAAAGAAACAAGAGCTTTAAATGACACATTGGACCAGATGGACTTTGTAGGTATATACAGAACATTCTACTCTAAAACAACAGAATACTCATTTTTCTCAAATATACACAGAACATTCTCCAAAATATATGATATACTGGTTCACATATCAGTTTTACCAATAGCAAAAGACTGAGATTATTCCCTGTATATTCTCAGACCATAATGCTTTAAAACTGGAACTCAATCACAAGAAAATATTTGGAAGGAATTCATACACTTGGAAGTTAAAGAGCATCCTGCTATTCTACTGAAGTTATTTCAAAAAATAAAAATGGAAGTAAAACTTCCAAAATCATACTATGAAACCAGTATAACCCTGATCCAGAAACCAGACAAAAAACCCATCAAAAAGGAGAATTACAGACCAAAATCCCTAATGAACATGGATGCAAAAGTACTCAACAAGATCCTAGCTAGTAGGAACCACAGTACAATAAATGGATTATTCACCAAAAGCAAGTGCAATTTATTCCTGGGATACAAGGGTGGTTCAACATTCTCAAATTGATCAATGTGATAGATCACATTAACAAAAGAAGAGACAAGAACGATATGATCCTTTCAATTGATGCAGAAAAAGCATTTGACAAAATACAACATCCTTTCCTGATTAAAACTCTTCAAAATATAGGGTTAGAGGGAGCATAACTCAATATTATAAAAGTCATTTATGAAAAGCCTGGAGATAATATCATTCAGTGGGGCAAAACTGACAGCTTTCCCCTTAAGGTCAGGAACCTGACAGAGATGCCAACTCTCATTATTATTGATCAATGTAGTACTAGAAGTCCTAGCTTCAGCAATCAGACAGCAGAAAATTAGAAATGAAAGGCATTCAAATTGACAAGGATGAAGTCAAACTCTCTCTTCACAGATGACATGATCCTTCATGTGGAAAACACAAAAGATACCACCCCCAAATTACTAGAACTCATACAACAATTCAGCAATGTGGCAGGAGAGAAAATTAATGCACAGAAATCAGTTGCTTTTCTATACACTAGCAATGTGACTGAAGAAAGAGAAATTGAGGAATTCATTCAATTTACTCTAGCATCAAAAATCATAAGATACCTTGGAACAAACCTAACCAAACAGGTAAAGGATCTATACTCCAGAAACTACAGAACACTTATGAAAAACATGGAGGAAGACACAAAGAAATGGAAAAAACTCCATGCTCATTTATTGGAAGAATAAACATTGTGAAAATATCTATGCTACTCAGAGCAATCTACACTTTCATTGCAATCCCTATAAAGATACCATTGACATTTTTCACAGAACTGGAACAACAATTTTAAAATTTGTGTGAAACCATAAAAGACCCCGAATCACCAGGGGATTTGAGAAAGGAAAACAATGCTGGGGGCATAATGTTGCCTCACTTTAAGGTATATACAAAGCTGTGATCATCAAGACAGAATGGTATTGGCACAAAACAGACATATAGATCAGTGGAACAGTATAGAGAGCCCAGGAATGGACCCTCAACTCCATGGTCCACTAATCTTCAACAAAGCAGGAAAGACTATCTAATGGAAAAACGACAGTCTCTTCAATAAATGGTGCTGGGAAAATAGGACAGCCATATGAAGAAGAATGAAACTGGATCATTCTCTTACACCATACACACAGAAGACTCAAAATTAATGAAAAATCCAAATGTGAGTCAGGAATCCATCAAAATCCTAGAATAAAACACAGGCAATACCCTCTTCAAACGCATCCACAACAACATTTTTCAAGACACATCTCCTAATGCAAAGGAAACAAAAGCAAAAATGAGGTTTTGGGACTTCATCAAGATAAAAAGCTTCTGCACCACAAAAGAATCAGTCAAGAAAACTAAGAGACAACCCACGGAATGGGAGAAGATATTTGCAAATGGCATTATAGATAAAGGGCTGGTATCCAAGATCTGTAAAGAGCTTCCCAATCTCAACACCCAGGAAAAAAATAATCCAGTCAAGAAATGGTCAGAAGACATGAACAGACACATCTCCAAAGAAGACATACAAATGGGGGTAGACAAAAGATGGCAGAGGAGTAGGGGACCATATTCCAACTGGTCCTGGAATTGAGCTGGATATCTACCAGACCACTCTGAGCACCCATGAAATCAGCCTGAGATGTAAGAAGATCTGGATCTCTACAAACAGAAGATTGCAGAGGGTTGGTTTCAAGGTATGAAGTGGGGAGCTGTGGTTCCACAGGCAGATATCATGATTCCACGGGCAGATATCAGAGGATAAATGGCAGCGGGAGGGAGCCTGGCCGTGGATATGTGACACCACTGGTGAGAGACAGCCTCGCTCGCTGGGGACGGGCACTGACTCGCAGAGCAGTAGAGGTTGGGAAAGGACTTTAGGTCAGCCCCCAGGACAGAAAACTAGACGGGCGGGGTTGCGCATGTGAACTGGGAGTGGCTGGCGGTTTTAGAAGCACAAAGGGCAGAGATGTGCTCCAACCTGGAGGCAAAACTGGGAGCGCTGCGGAGGGGCACACAACCCAGGATGCTGCAGTTTATAGCAGCACAGACAGAAACGGAGATAGTGTGGTCTGGAGAGCTCACTGAAGAACAGACTGCAATCTCTCTGCTCTGAGGCAGAGGGTTGGAAATTGTCTCTTCTGCTCTGACTCTCAGAAGAGACATGGAAAGCCAGCAGGGAAAGTCACCAGAGAACAAAAGCCCCCCCAAACCGGTTCCCACTGAGCCTATACCCTGCCAAAGGGGGGCAGGGCAACTCTACCCAAAGAGGGTTGCATGAGTAACAGTGTGGCAGGCCCCTCCCCCAGACGACAGGCACAGAAAACAAGAGGCCAGCAACCTTAAGGTCCCTAGAAAACAGGTGCATTTTCCTTGGGTTGTGGTCAATAATTTGGACTCTATACATTCCCTCAAGCACCCTTCAACAGAATGACTAGGAGGAGGAAAGTCCAAAATAGGAAAGACTCAGAAATTATGACTTATGGCACAGATTTACAAATGGATGCAGATGTCGGAGATGGAAATCAGGCTAGCAATTGTGAAGACAATGGCTAGAATGGAGAAATCAATTAATGGCAACATAGAGTATCTAAGGGCAGAAATGAAAGCTGAATTGGCAGAAATTAAAAATGCTATCAATGAGATCCAATTGAATCTAGATAATCTAACAGCTAGGGTAAGTGAGGCAGAAGAATGAATAAGTGACCTGGAAGACCATTTATAGACAAAAAGGGAAAAGAGGAGAACAGGGAAAAACAACTCAGAATCCATGAAAATAGAATCAGAGAAATAAGTGACACCATGAAGCGTTTCAATGTCAAAATTATTGGAATTCTGGAGGGGTTGGAGAGAGAGAGAGGACTAGAAGATATATATGAGCAAATCGTACCTGAGAACTTCCATAATCTGGGGAATGAAACAAACATTCGTGTCCTAGAGGCAGAGAAGACCCCTCCCAAGATCAAGGAAAACAGGCCAACACCCTGGCATGTAATAGTAAA
>NW_028046359.1:0-429 GCF_054177405.1 Leptonychotes weddellii
CCAAGATCAGTCCTCCATGAGTGGTGGTGGCGGCGGTTATGGCAATCAGGACCAGAGTGGTGGAGGCGGTGGCTACGGGGGAGGCCAGCAGGACCGTGGGGGCCGCGGCCGGGGCGGTGGCGGTGGTTACAACCGCAGCAGCGGTGGCTATGAACCCAGAGGTCGTGGAGGTGGCCGTGGAGGCAGAGGCGGCATGGGGCCCTCGGGACCAGGGATCACGTCATGACTCTGGTCATGATTTCAGGTCCTGGAGTCAGCCCTGCATTGAGCTCCCTGCTCCGGGGGAAGCCTG
This sequence comes from Leptonychotes weddellii, assembly GCF_054177405.1. Classification (NCBI taxonomy): domain Eukaryota; kingdom Metazoa; phylum Chordata; class Mammalia; order Carnivora; family Phocidae; genus Leptonychotes; species Leptonychotes weddellii. Next base: position 293 of record NW_028046359.1, read on the forward strand.
CTTCGCTCCCCATTTCTGTGTTTTTGCATCTGTGCGCACACGCGCGCGCTCTCTCTCTGTCAAACAAATACAGTCTTTAAAAAAAAAAAGAGGGGCACCTGGGTGACTCAGTCCGTTAAGCGTCTGCCTTCGGCTCA
>NW_028046360.1:0-429 GCF_054177405.1 Leptonychotes weddellii
AAAAAAAAATAATGCAGAAGATAACTCCTAAATTCCTGATAGTTTTTATAGCTATTTAAATGGTATCTTCTTTTTTTAAAATTATATTTTCTAGCTATGGATGGTGTAGAGATAGGCTGTTGATGTTTGGAACTTCATCTTTCATCTGGCACCGTTGCTAAATTCTTTTAGTCTTTTTTTTTTAAGTTTTTTTTTTTTTTTAAGTAATCTCTACACCCAACGTGGGGCTTGAACTCAAGACCCCAAGAACAAGAGGCACATGTTCCACTAACTGAGCTAGTCAGGCGCCCCTAAATTCTCTTATTCTAATCACTCTTTGATTTCGTTGGTTTCTCTGGGTCGATGAGCATATCATTCCTATTCTTACACTTCTACTTGTTTCCTTTTTCTTTTCTTATAGCATTGGTCAAGATCTCTAATACAGTGTTA
>NW_028046361.1:0-429 GCF_054177405.1 Leptonychotes weddellii
TGTTTTGCCCTTTCGTGGTGGTGTGTTTTGCCACTGTTGCTGTGTTGATTCCCCAGATGTGAGTCTGTTTATTTTCCATTGCCTGGACTCCAGTAAGAAACGTGTGATACAATCTGGATGATAAAAGAAGCTAAGGAACAGGATGTGGTCCTGCAAATGCCCTGGATGAAGGCTGGGGGCAGCGGGGGGGAGCTCTGTATGAACTAAATAAATAAATTTTTAAAACCTTAAAAAAAAAAAAATACCTATGCTCAATTAACAAGAAATTTAAATGAACTGTCTGCACTAAAGCAAAGATTCTTTCATTTTACTTTGTATGTATACATAAGGAAACTACATATGTTTACAAACAAGCTTAAGAAGATTCCCAATGCCTACCTTTAATATTTCATTTTTATGGTTTCCCATTTCCTGTAAAAAGCAAATGGG
>NW_028046362.1:0-429 GCF_054177405.1 Leptonychotes weddellii
CCCAACTTCTACTTTTTATTTTATTTTATTTATTTTATTTATTTATTTGACAGAGAGAGACACAGTGAGAGAGGGAACACCAGCAGGGGGAGTGGGAGAGGGAGAAGCAGACTTCCCGTGGAGCAGGGAGCCCGACCCCGGGCTCGATCCCAGGACCCTGAGATCATGGCCTGAGCCGAAGGCAGACACTTAACCGACTGAGCCACCCAGGCGCCCCTAGAACAATTTCTTAAGATCAAATATCCAGGGTTCACACTTCCGTGTCTCGTGACGTTTCTCCCCTTACCTTTGGTTTTCTGAATCAGGATCCAAACCTGGTGCACATGTTACATGTTTTGATAGATGTTGTAAGCCTTCTAGAGGAATTATCTGGCCCCCCGTTGTCAGTAGAACTGCTGTTGAGAACCCCTGCTGTTGGTGGAATTAACG
>NW_028046363.1:0-429 GCF_054177405.1 Leptonychotes weddellii
TGCAAACATGTTCCCCACTCCTCCTTCCTAAGGTTATCTCCCTTTCTAGTATCTCTTTCTCTTTTTACTCTCTTAACATACCAGCTTTCATTTCTGGCCTTTTTATGATGGGCTATGGCCAGTTAAACTTGGCTACTTCCCTGCTGGCTTTCTGCTGAAGAAGCCTTCGATTCCTGGATGGGAGAAGCTCACACACAGGTGGAGTTATCCCAGTCACCCCATTCCTCCCTCCCCACCCCCCACTCCAACAACACTCAGTTTGTTTCCTGCGATTAAGAATTCCTCATATCAATGAGATCATATGATACATGTCTTTCTCTGTTTGACTTATTTCACTCAACATAATACCCTCCAGTTCCATCCACGTCGTTGCAAATGGCAAGATCTCATTCCTTTTGATGGCTGCATAATATTCCATTGTATATATAT
>NW_028046364.1:0-429 GCF_054177405.1 Leptonychotes weddellii
GATGATCTGAATTATGGTTTAAGAATATGACTCTGAAAGAAGAAGAAGAAGGTAGCGGGAGGGGAGGAATGAAGCAGGGGAAATCGGAGGGGTGGACGAACCATGAGAGACGATGGACTCTGAAAAACAGGCTGGGGGTTCTAGAGGGGAGGGGGGTGGGAGGATGGGTTGGCCTGGTGGTGGGTATTGAGGAGGGCACGTTCTGCATGGAGCACTGGGTGTTGTGCACGAACAATGAATCGTGGAACACTTCATCTAGAACTAATGATGTAATGTATGGGGATTAACATAAGAATAAAAAAAAAAAAGAATATGACTCTGGCTGATGTGTTGAGAAGGTATTCTGGGAGGTATGAGTAGAAACCCAGTTGGGTCTTTTGTTTTACTTTGTTTTTGTCTTTATTTTTGTTTTTGTTTAAATCAGGCAAG
>NW_028046365.1:0-429 GCF_054177405.1 Leptonychotes weddellii
ATGACTGGGTGATAGACACTGGGGAGGGTATGTGCTCTGGTAAGCGCTGTGAATTGTGCAAGACTGTTGAATCTCAGATCTCTAACTCTGAAACAAATAATGCAATATATGTTAGGAAAACAAAAGAAGAAGAAGGTAGCAAGAGGGGAAGAATGAAGCAGGGGAAATCAGAGGGGTAGACGAACCATGAGAGACAATGGACTCTGAAAAACAAACTGAGGGTTCTAGAAGGGAGAGGGGTGGGAGGATGGAGTAGCCTGGTAATGGGTATTGAGGAGGGCACATTCTGCATGGAGCACTGGGTGTTATGCACAAACAATGAATCATGGAACACTACATCTAAAACTAATGATGTAATGTATGGGGATTAACATAAGAATAAAAAAATAAAAATAAATAAAAAATAAATTAAAAAAATTATAAATTCAA
>NW_028046366.1:0-429 GCF_054177405.1 Leptonychotes weddellii
TAAATTAATAGCATTCTTGGCATAAATCACACTTGTACATGGTATCAGTTTTTTTTATTTTTATATATTGATAGATTGTTTTTGCTAATATTTCGTTAAAGATCTTTGAACTTATGTCAGCAAGGGATATTGGTCTGTAGTTTTATTTTCCGATAATGTTTTTTGTCTGGTCTTTGTATCTGGTTAATACCGGCCTCACAGCATGAGTTGGGAAATGAATGGCTCCCAGGATCTACCCAGTTTCCCAGATATCCTCTTCCTGTTCATTCACATGCTCTCATCCTATTCCAGCTTCATTTCATCATGATATTCTTTTTCGACTATTCGAATTCATTGCTAAATTTCTAGTCTTCTCACATTATCCAGTTCCCAGTGCATACCACTATCAAGTCAATCTTTAAGATGCACAATTTTAGGGGCTCCTGGGTG
>NW_028046367.1:0-429 GCF_054177405.1 Leptonychotes weddellii
AATATTAAATTCTAGAAGAAATTCAGAGAAAGACATTTTCTTTTCCACTTTTCTCAGATGTACAAATTCTACATGAATATTGAATAACTACTGTTGCTTTAATCACAAATACAAGATTACTAATAGAAATCATTATAGCAATCACTAATAGAAAAGTCTACTGATGATCGGTCAACCAGGAAATTAAAGAAGAATTTTTAAAAAATCATGGAAACAAATGAAAATGAAAACACAACTCTTCAAAATCTTTGGGATGCAGCAAAAGTAGTCCTAAGGGGAGAGTACATAGCAATACAAGCCTTTTTCAAGAAGCAAGAAAGTTCTCAAATACACAACCTAACCCTACACCTAAAGGAGCTGGAGAAAGAACAGCAAATAAAGCCTAAACCCAGCAGGACAAGAGAAATAATAAAGATCAGAGCAGAAATC
>NW_028046368.1:0-429 GCF_054177405.1 Leptonychotes weddellii
GGGGGGGGCGAATCAGAAGGAGAGATGAACCATGAGAGACTATGGACTCTGAGAAACAAACTGAGGGTTTTAGAGGGGAGAGGGGTGGGGAGATGGGTTAGCCTGATGATGGGTATTAAGGAGGGCATGTACTCCATGGAGCACTGGGTGTTATATGAAAACAGTGAATCATGGATCACTGCATCGAAAATTGGTGATGTATTGTATGGTGACTAATATAACATAATAAAATAAAATTTTAAAAAAATACTATTTTGTAGGTTATTATGATCATAAACCCCATTTTTCTTTTTTTTAATTTAAAATGAATTATTTAACATAAAGTGTATTATTTGTTTCAGAGGTAAAGTTCAGTGATTCATCAGTTGCATATAACCCCCAGTGCTCATTACATCATGTGCCCTCCTTAATGCCCCCCCACCTCCCCTC
>NW_028046369.1:0-9310 GCF_054177405.1 Leptonychotes weddellii
AAAAAAAAAATGTTTAAACAAAAAAAAGAATACTCTACCCAGCAAGGTTATCATTTGGAAGAAGTAGAGATAAAGAGTTTCTCAGCCTAACAAAAACTAAGGGAGTTCAAGACCACTAAACCAGCCCTCCAAGAAATAAAAAGAGGACTCTGAGTGAAAAGCAAAGACCATAAGTATAAAAGGTAAAAAATACAAAATCATTAAAAATAAGTATTTCTGTAAAAATCAGTGAAAAGATTCATAAAATAAAAGGATATAAAGTATGACACCTTATATCAAAGACGTGGCAGGGAGAGGGGAGAGGAGTAAAGAATGGGCTTAAACTTAAGCAATCATCAACTTAATACAGACTACTATATGCAGAAGATGTTATATACAAACCTAATGGTAACCAAAAAACAGTATTAGATATGCAAAGAATAAAGAGGAAGGAACCCAAGTATATCACTAAAGAAAGCCAACAAACCATGAAAGAAAAGAAGGATCAGAAAAAAGCTACAAAAACAACCACAAAACAAGTAACAAAATGGCAATAAACACTTACCTACCAATAATTACTTTGAATGTAAATGGACTAAGCACTCCAATAAAAAAACAGGGTGACACTGAATAAAAAACAAGACCCGTCTATATGCTGCCTACAAGAGACTCATTTCAGACCAAAAGACACCTGCAGATTGAAAGTGACAGGATGGAGAAATATTTATCATGCAAATGCATGTCAAAAGATAGCTGGAGTAGCAATACTTATCAGAAAAAACAGACTTTAAAACAAAGTCTATAACAAAAAACAAAGAAGAACACTATATAATAATAAAGAGTACACTCTAGCAAGAGAATATAACAACTGTAAATATTTATGCACCCCACATGGGAGCACCCAAATACATAAAACACTTAATAACAAAATTAAAGGAATTAATTTGATAATAATACGGTAATAATAGGGGATTGTAACACCCCACTTGCATCAGTAGACAGATCATCTAAACAGAAAATAAACAAGGAAACAACGGCTTTGAATGACACACTGGACCAGATGGATTTAACAGATACATTCAGAAACATTCCATCCTAAAATAGCAGAATACATTCTTTTCAAATGCACACAGAACATTGTCCAGAGAAGGCCACAAAAAGAGGTCTCAACAAATTATAAAAATCGAAGTCATACAATGAATCTTTCCTGACCACACTATGAACTAGAAATCAACTACAAGAAAAAATCTGAAAAGAACAGAGATACATGAAGGATAAATAACATGCTACTAAACAATGAATGGGTCAACCAAGAAATCAAAGAAATCAAAAATTACATGGAAACAAATGAACATGAAAACACAACAACCCAAAAACTTTGGGATGCATCAAAAGTGGTTCTAAGCGGAAAGTTTTAGCAATACCTTAAGAAGCAAGAAAAATCTCAAATAAACAACCTAATCTGACATCTAAAGGAGCTAGAAAAAGAAGAACAAATAAACCCCAAACCCAGCAAAAGGAAGGAAATAATACAGATTAGAGCAAAAATAAATGATATGTAAACTAAAAAAGCAATAGGACAGGGCAATGAAACCAGGAGCTGGTTCTCTGAAAAGTTCAACAAAATTGATAAACCCCTAGGAAGACTCATAAAAAAGAGGACCCAAATAAAGTCACTAATGAAAGAGGAGAAATAGCAACCAATACTACAAAAATAAAACATTACAGAATATTATGAAAACCTGTATGCCAACAAACTGGACAACTTAGAAGAAATGGATGGATTCCTAGAAACATATAACCTCCCAAAACTAAAGCAGGAAGAAATAGAAAATTTGAACAGACCAATTACCCACAATGACACTGAATCAATCATCAAAAAACAAAAGTCTAGGACTAGACAGCTTCACAGGTAAACTCCACCAAACACTGAAAAAGTTAATACTTACTCTTCTCAAACTGTTCCAAAAAATACAAGAGGAAGAAAAACTTCCAATTTATTCTATGAAGCCAGTACCACTTGATACCAAAACCAGTAAAGACACTACCAAAAAAGAGAACTACAGGCCATGATCTCTCATGAATATAGATGCAAAATCCTCAATAAAATACCAGCAAACCGAATCCAACAATATATTAAAAAAAATCATACACCATGATCAAGTCGGATTTATTCCTGGGATGCAAGGGTGATTCAATGTCCACAAAACAATCAAAATGATACATCACATCAATAAGATAAACAGTAAAAACTACATGATCATTTCAACAGATGCAGAAAAAGCATCTGACAAAGTACAACATCCATTCATGATAAAAACCCTCAACAAAGTAGGTCTAGAGGGAACATACCTCACATAATAAAGGCCTTATATGAAAAACCCACAGCCACCATTTTGGGGGAAAAACTGAGAGCTTTTCCCCTAAGGTCAGGAACGAGACAAGGTGCCTACTATCACCCCTTTTATTCAACATAGTACTAGAAGTCCTAGCCACAGCCATCAGACAACATAAAGAAACAAAAGGCATCCAAATTGGTAAGGAAGAAGTAAAACTCTCATTATTTGCAGATGAGATGATACTATATACAGAAAGCCCTAAAGACTCCACCACAAAACTACTAAACTGATAAATGAATTGAGTAAAGTCATAGCATACAAAATCAATGTTCAGAAATTTGTTGCATTCCTATACGCTAATAGTAAAGCAACAGAAATTAAGAAAACAATCCCATTTACAACTGCACCAAAACCAATAAAATACCTTGGCATAAACTTAACCGAAGACGTGAAAGACCTATACTCTAAAAACAATAAAACACTGATGAAATTCAAGACGACACAAAGAAATGGAAAGACATTCCATGCTTAAGAACAAATATTGTTAAAATGTCCAAACTGCCTAAAGCAATTTATATATTTAATGCAATTCCTATCAAAATATCAACAGCATTTTTCACAGAACTAGAATAATCCTAAAATTTGTACAGAACCCCAAAGACCCTAAATAGCCAAAGCAATCTTGAAAAAGAAAAACAAAACTGAAGATATCACACAATTCCAGATTTTTTTCTTTTTTAATGATTGTATTTATTTGACAGAGAGAGCGAGAGAGAGAGAGAGAGAGAGCGCACAAGCAGGGGGGAGGGGCAGTGGGAGAGGGAGAGGGAGAAGCCGACTTCCCACTGAGCAGGGAACCTGCTGCGGGGCTTGATTCCGGCACTCCAGGATCAAGACTTGAGCCAAAGGAAGATGCTTAACCGACTGAGCCCCCCCAGGCGCCCCCAGATTTCAAGTTATATTACAAAGCTGCAGTAAAAAAAAAAAAGAAAGTATGGTACTTGGCATAAAAATAGACACACGGATCAATGGAATAGAACACAAAACCCAGAAATAAACCCACAATATATGGTCAATTAGTATTCGACAAAGGAGAAATGAATATCCAATGGGGGAAAGTCTCTTCAATGAATGGTGTTGGGAAAACTAGACAACCACATGCAAAGAAGGAAACTGAACCACTTTCTATCACCATACACAAAAATAATCTCAAACGGAATAAAGACCCACATGTGAGACTTGAAACCATAAAAATCCTAGAAGAGAATACAGGAGGTAATTTCTCTAACACCAGTTTTAGCAGTATCCTTCCAGATATGTCTCCTGAGGAAAGGGAAATAAAAGCAATAATAAACTATTGGGACTACATTGAAATAAAAAGTCTCTGTACAGCAATGGAAACAACAAAACTAAAAGACAACCTACTGAATGGGAGAAGATACTTGCAAATGATATATCCGATAAAGGGTTAGTATCCAAAGTATATATAAGAACTGATACAACTCAACACCCAAAAAACAAATAATCCAATTAAAAGATGGGCAGAAGACGTAACAGTCATTTCTCCAAAGACGACTTACAGATGGCCAACAGACACATAAAAAGATGCTCAAAATCACTCTTCATCAGGGAAATGCAAATCCCAACCACAATGAGCTATCGTCTCACATCTGTCAGAATGGTTGAACTCACAAACGTAAGAAACAAGTGTTGGCAAAGATGTGGAAAAAAAGGAACACTCTTACAATGTTGGTGGAAATGCAAACTGGTGCAGCCACTGTGGAAAACAGAAGGGAGGTTCCTTAAAAAGTTAAAAACAGAACTACCTTAACAACCCAGTAATCACACTACTGGGTATTTACCCCCAAAATACAAAAACACTAACTGAAAGGGATACATGCACCCCTATGTTTATTGCAGCATTATTTACAACAGCCAAGATATGGAAGCAGCCCAAGTGTCCATGATAGATGAATGGATAAAGATGTGGTGTACACACATACACAGTGGAATATTATTCAGCCATAAAAAAAAATAATCTTGACATTTGCAACAACACAGATAAAGCTCAAGTGTAGGGGACCTGGGTGGCTCAGTCAGTTAAGCATCTGACTCTTGATCTAAGCTTAGGTCTTGATCTCAGGGTCATGAGTTCAAGCCCCACATTGGGCTCCATGCTGGGCATGGAGTCTACTTAAAAAAAAGGGGGGGGCAAAAAAAAACCCCAGACTCTTAAGTATAAAGTATATAACTGATGGTTAAGAGAGGGGAGGTGGGTGGAGGGTTGGGGAAATAGGGGATTAGTATACAGAGTACACTTATCATGATGAAAAAACTAAAGAAAAGAAAAACAAAAACAAAAAGATATCTGCACCCACAAATTCACTGTAGCATTAACAATAGCCAAGATATGAAGCAATCTGAGAGTCCATCTATAAATGAATGGATAAAGAAGATGTAATGCATACACACACACACAAACGAATACTACTCAGCCACAAAGAATAATGAGATCTTGCCACCTGAACAACACAGATGGAAGTAGAGGGTAGCCAGCTAAGTGAAATGTAAAACAAAAAGCAGAAGCAAACCCATAAATACAATGAGAACTAATGGTTGCCAGAGGAAAGGAAGATGGGGGGGATGGACATATGAGTAAAGGGGAGAGGGAGACTTCTAGTTATGGAATGAATAAGTGACAGTGATAAAAGGTACAGCATACAGAATACAACTGATGGCACTGTAATTGCGTTGTATGATGTCAGGTGGTGAGCACAGTATAATGCATAGAGTTGTCACAGAGACAGAGTTGTTGTAGAGACAAACCTTGAGGGCAGAGGGAAACAATGTGGAGTTATTATTATTATTATTTTTTTTTTAAAGATTTTATTTATTTATTTGAGAGAGAGAGAATGAGAGACAGAGAGCACGAGAGGGAAGAGGGTCAGAGGGAGAAGCAGACCCCCGCTGAGCAGGGAGCCCGATGTGGGACTCGATCCCAGGACTCCAGGATCATGACCTAAGCCGAAGGCAGTCGCTTAACCAACTGAGCCACCCAGGCGCCCAATGTGGAGTTATTATTAATGGGTTTAGTTTGGGTTAAGCAGTATAAAAAAGTTCTAAAGATTGGTTGCCAACAGCATAAATACACATAACACTACTTAAATGTGCACTTAGAAACGGTTAATATGGTAAATGTAATGTTATGTGTTTTTTAGCACAATTAAAAAAAGGTAACTTGAACGTTGCTTGTGCTACCTCATCTAGACCCTTGCTTCAGGGATACAAACTAGGGATGTGAGGGAAGAATTAAGATCATATTTGTGTCACAAAAGAGGAAGCATAATAATGTTCCATGTTTTGCTGTTATAGTTCCATTTACATAGCAGTAATTCTATGAAAAACATGTTCATCCATTTTGGAAACTATCATCATGAATATTCTAATCCTGGGTGTTCTTTTCCTCTATAAAAACTGTTAAGTCTCAACCAATTTCAAGGGTCTAGAGAAATGGTTGTCAATATAATGCATTTCAAAATTTCTGTGGAGCTTTTGAAAAGATACTCATTTCCACTTCTGGTAATAGGGACCTCATGGGGCGCCTGGGTGGCTCAGTCATTAAGCGTCTGCCTTCGGCTCAGGTCATGATCCCAGGATCCTGGGATCGAGTCCCACGTCGGGCTCCCTGCTCGGTGGGAAGCCTGCTTCTCCCTCCCCCACTCCCCCTGCTTATGTTCCCTCTCTCACTGTGTCTCTCTCTGTCAAATAAATAAATAAAATCTTTAAAAAAAAAAAAAAAAATAGGGACCTCATGACCTTGAAATCTCAAATTTCAAAACAAACTATTTTACCAGAGATAAAGGCACTTCATAATGATAAAAAAAAAAAAAGCGGATTCATCAGAGAAACACAACAATCATAAATGTGTATGAGATAAATATAGACTCTCAAAATACATGATACAAAAATACAGACACCCAGGCCACACTACATACTTGCTGAATCTTAATTTCCAGAGTAGTGCTAGGGCACTGTCATTTAAAAACCAAATAATACAAACAAAAAAAAACTACATGGGGATTCAAATGTGCACAACTGGTCAAGAACCACAGTTTTTGACATATTATAATTAAAAAATCAATACTTAGGTAAATACTACTACTACTGTGGGTTGGATTAACAAAATCCTTTCTTCTGCATGAGAATCTGACCTTTGGTTAACTTTCTGGTTCTTTTCTTCTAGAAGCCAGAGAACACAGTATGTCAACTATGTTGCTAGGCAACATATTATATAGAAAAAATAATTTGTGATTGGTAAGCTATATCTGAACTGGGAAGAGCTTTATGTGAACTGTAAATACCTGAAGGAGATACACAGTTTTAGGCTTCCCTGAGTGGGGTATGGCATATCCTTTATGGTAAACCAGGAAGATAGCCCACGGAGTTATAACAAGAGGTAGGTATTCATTCCTAAGGGACATGAGGATTGTAAGCCAGGGTGGCTCCTGTGAATCTTGTTAAAGTAAACTATCACTTTTGGGTAGCCAAAGATAGCTCCCAGAAGCTATGCAGACTGTTTTAAGAAGTGCAGAAACAAACACCTATTGCTGGTATGCTGGGAAGCTATGGTTCCTGTCCTAATTGCCTTCTGAGTAGACCAGGGTGAACTGTTGCCCAAGATAGTCCTGTGAATCTGAATGTTTAGTTGAACCTAAGAAGACCCTTTAGTGGGTATTGCAACTACCTTATCTTTGTGTTGTGGTTTAGACATCAGTGCTTCCATGCCATACTCAAGATCTCTAGGTTGACTTCTTAATCAAAATATTTTCCAATGATACTTTTTGCTAATGGGGATTGGGGAGAGGAGGAATCCATTCTAACCTCCTAGTGATCTTGTGTATCCAGAATAGTACAATATTCTTTCTGTGGTGGTAGTTTTGCCTGCATCAATATGAGCCATAATTCCAATATTACGGATTCTGTTTAAAAAGTAGAAAAAAAAAGCACGTATTACAAGATGGACATTAATAAAAATGTAAAACCAAAATATGTATGCTTTGCAAATTTCAAATCTGGTTAGTATTTCAATAATTTTTATGTTATAAAAACTAGAAAAACAGAAAACATTTCCCTACCACATTATTCTGACAAAATAGCTAACAAAAGGGCGAACTACAATCTTATGAATCTTTTACTTATTTCTATGTACTGTTGCTACATTAAAAACATTTAGTACTGAATTCAGGAAAAAAATAGCTTTTAAGATACATACCAACATCTATTTAAAATGAGCTAGGGCAGAAAGCTAAATTAACAATGCTAAATTGAGTCCATGACAGAAACTCTTAACTTTTTACAGCAGCATATGGAAAAGAGTGCATCAGTGATAGTACTTACTTAGCTATGGGAGGACTGATGATGGAATGAAGAGATTTGATATCATTTCCAACTAAACCTAATGGAAAGAGGGTTACAATTTAAAAGTTTAAGAAATCTTCCTTTAATTTGCAAATCAAAAAAGTTAAAGTAATTTTAAACAAATACCATAATTCCAATTAAAGTAAAAATCCGAGCTAAATATAAACTCATTTACCTAAAAATTACTTTCCTGCAATCTGTAAAGAAAAGGCAATAGATGATGTAAGATCAAGTTTTCTGGTTGGGTTTTTTTTTCTGGTTTTTGGGGTTGTTTTTTTTTTTCCGATTTTATTTATTTATTTGACAGAGAGAGACACAGGGAGTGGGAACACTGTGGGGTTTTTTTGGGTTTTTTTTACAGATTTTATTTATTTATTTGACAGAGAGAGACACAGGGAGACAGGGAACACAAGCAGGGGGAGTGGGAGAGGAAGAAGCAGGCTTCCCGCTGACCAGGGAGCCCGATGCAGGGCTCGATCTCATGACCTGAGCCAAAGGCAGACGCTTAATGACTGAGCCACCCAGGTGCCCCTCTGTTTTTGTTTTTTAAAGATTTTATTTATTTATTTGACAGAGAGAGCACAAATAGGCAGAGCAGCAGGCAGAGACAGAGGGAGAAGCAGGCTTCCCACTGAGCAGAGAGCCCGATGCAGGACTCGATCTCAGGACCCGGGATCATGACCTGAGCTGAAGGCAGACGCTCAAGCAACTGAGCCACCCAGGCACCCCTAAGATAAAGTTCTGAAACATCAATTTCTAGATCATATCCTTAGAAAAATATAAATTTACCCCCGTCTTTGCCACTTTCTATAATTTTGTAATAGACATAATAAATAGAATTGTAGAATTAGAATGTTCATAATAATCTCACAGCCACATTTAAATCAAAGAAAAATAAAATGCACAGTCCTGTAAACCTGCATTGTCAAGGCTTAAAGAGTGAACAGTGATCCTCATATCAGAAAATAACAAATTTTCGTACAATATGAAATCTGTCTTCCCTCAGGAATCCCAAACACAAAGTACCTTTAAAGATGGCCTAGGAGGTATCACTGAACAGGAGCTATAATAATCTAATACTTCTAAAAGGCCAAGTAGTATTTCTGGAATACAAAAAGCCCATAATAATTTACTCTGTGCTTACGATGTATTTTATTAATAATATTAAAGCAAAAATGCAGTTACATTTATAATTTTAATCTATACCTTCCTACAATTTAAATCAGTTTTGCAAAATTTCTCTAATAAATTAAGAACAGTTCTACTGTATTTTGAAAACCTGATGGCAGTTTTAAGACTTACAGATGATCAATATGGCTACAGATAAATTTGCATGACAAAATATAGAAATATAGATATAAATCAATAATGCAGGGCATTAAATTCACATGCCATTACAAGTCACACAACCTATCAGTATTTTTACTCCACGATTCCCACATGACGAAGATGGTAGTGAGAATGGCCACATAATGAAACCAGTTTCAAAGAGTCTCCCATATGCTTGCTTACTTCAAACAAAGGAAGAACATTCAGAATTCCTCAGTTCTTCAAGCACCAAGCTTTTTTTTTTT
>NW_028046370.1:0-429 GCF_054177405.1 Leptonychotes weddellii
GTTAAGCGACTGCCTTCGGCTCAGGTCATGATCCCGGAGTCCCTGGATCGAGTCCCGCATCGGGCTCCCTGCTCGGCAGGGAGTCTGCTTCTCCCTCTGACCCTCCTCCCTCTCATGCTCTCTGTCTCTCATTCTCTCTCTCTCAAATAAATAAATAAATAAATCTTTAAAAAAAAAAAAAAAAGAAGCCCAGGAGGCGGTGGTTGTCCACACCAGGTGGGAGAGTTTCAAAGCTTGCAGCTGGAATGGTTTCTGGAAGGGAAGGGCCCAGACTGGAGTGAAGGAGGGACAGCAGAGGGCAAGGGTCATGCACCTCAGGTCATGGTCGGGTCATCCACACTGGCCCGAAACATGAAGTTGTGTGTGTCGAGAGGGCTGAGGGGAGCCAGGAACCAGGGGGCAGATCATGGGTGATGGTTGAGAGTGGCG
>NW_028046371.1:0-429 GCF_054177405.1 Leptonychotes weddellii
AGTAAAATTCTATATGCATTCTTCATAAAATATAATCTCATTAAGTAATCATCATTTTCTCTTTATTAAGTATAACAAGGATTTAGCAAGACTATATATTTTTTATTTTATTATGTTAATCACCATACATTACATCATTAGTTTTTGATGTAGTGTTCCATGATTCATTGTTTGCTTATAACACCCAGTGCTCCATTCAGTATGTGCTCTCTTTAATACCCATCACCAGGCTAACCCATTCCCCCACCCCCCTAGAACCCTCAGTTTGTTTCTCAGAGTCCATAGTCTCTCATGGTTTGTCTCCCCCTCCAATTTTCCCCCCTTTATTTTTCCCTTCCTACTATCTTTTTTTTTTTTTTTTAACATATAATGTATTATTTGTTTCAGAGGTACAGGTCTGTGATTCAACAGTCTTACACAATTCACAGT
>NW_028046372.1:0-429 GCF_054177405.1 Leptonychotes weddellii
TAAATTAATAGCATTCTTGGCATAAATCACACTTGTACATGGTATCAGTTTTTTTTATTTTTATATATTGATAGATTGTTTTTGCTAATATTTCGTTAAAGATCTTTGAACTTATGTCAGCAAGGGATATTGGTCTGTAGTTTTATTTTCCGATAATGTTTTTTGTCTGGTCTTTGTATCTGGTTAATACCGGCCTCATAGCATGAGTTGGGAAATGAATGGCTCCCAGGATCTACCCAGTTTCCCAGATATCCTCTTCCTGTTCATTCACATACTCTCATCCTATTCCAGCTTCATTTCATCATGATGTTCTTTTTCGACTATTCGAATTCATTGCTAAATTTCTAGTCTTCTCACATTATCCAGTTCCCAGTGCATACCACTATCAAGTCAATCTTTAAGATGCACAATTTTAGGGGCTCCTGGGTG
>NW_028046373.1:0-429 GCF_054177405.1 Leptonychotes weddellii
CGATCAAAATACCAATGGCATTTTTTCAAAGTGCTGGAACAAACAATCGTAAAATTTGTATGGAACCAGAAAAGAACCCAAATTGCCAAGGAAGTGTTGAAAAAGAACAAAGCTAGGGACATCACATTGCCTGATTTCAAGCTATGTTTACATCAGTTTTAACAAGAGGTATGCCTGTTCTTACTTGTGCAGAAAATATTGTTCCAGATTCAGTCAACTGGGTTCATGTTCCCCACATAGTTTTTAAGGTTATTTATTTAAATATCTGATGTATTTTATTGTAACAGACATTGTTTTGCCAACATTGCCTGTTTCAGTGGCACTTCACAATCTAGTTTAAAAAGGAAATTGGACATTTTAAATGGAAAAGAAAACAAATAAAAAAAACCCAGAAAACAAACCTATTATGGTTCTGGAATCAGCAAATTC
>NW_028046374.1:0-429 GCF_054177405.1 Leptonychotes weddellii
CATGTGAAGTGACTTTGGAACTTAGAAGATTTTCAAGCAAAGCACCAGCAGGCAAATCCATGGAGAGAATCCCCAAGGCTAGAGGGTCTCGGGAGGGGAGTAGCAAGGGTGGGTGGGCTGAATCCGGGCGGGCCTCCTAGAAGAGATGCACGCACTGGCCAGGAAGAAGGCACAGGGTTGTGGGTCGGCAGTACACCCAGGCCAGTGAGTTAGCAAGGCGTGGGGGAAGCACAGCAGATAAAAGTGGCCAGGTGGGGGGCGCCTGGGTGGCTCAGTTGGTTAAGCGACTGCCTTCGGCTCAGGTCATGATCCTGGAGTCCTGGGATCGAGTCCCGCATCGGGCTCCCTGCTCAGCAGGGAGTCTGCTTCTCCCTCTGACCTTCCCCCCTCTCATGCTCTCTGTCTCTCATACTCTCTCTCTCAAATAAA
>NW_028046375.1:0-429 GCF_054177405.1 Leptonychotes weddellii
TGGTTAAGCGACTGCCTTCGGCTCGGGTCATGGTCCTGGAGTCCCGGGATCGAGTCCCACATCGGGCTCCTTGCTCAGCGGGGAGTCTGCTTCTCCCTCTGATCCTCCCCCTCTCATGCTCTCTGTCTCCCATTCTCTCTCTCAGATAAATAAATAAAATCTTTAAAAAAAAAAAAAAAAGAATTGTTAGCTTGAGTGACTCACAGAAAGGACCAGGTGCAGAAGAACTAAAGAGGCTAAGATGGGCATTGACCTGTGAACTTATTATCTAAGTTAAATCTTTATCACGACACATTCTAAGAGCAATGTATCTCATCATGTGTGCACACAAAAAGACTTTCATGCCTCTCCTTTCAATACTCAAAACAGATGTACATCATTTTTATTACCAAGTTTGCATCAAAGAATAGTATTACTCACTCTACCTAG
>NW_028046376.1:0-429 GCF_054177405.1 Leptonychotes weddellii
GAAGCAGGCTTCCCGTGGAGCAGGGAGCCCGATGCGGGGCTCGATCCCAGGACCCTGGGATCATGACCTGAGCCGAAGGCAGACGCTTAACGACTGAGCCACCCAGGCGCCCCTCTTTAACTTTTAATACATTCACGTGGTCTTCCCAAAAGGCTTCACCACACAGTGATCTTCCTGAAACACCCCTGTCAGGCCACCCTTCTGCTAAGGCTTCCAGCAAGTCTCCTCCGAGGGAAAGCTGGGGAAAGCTGCCGAGCAGGGGGTGGGCAGTGATGGGGCACTCCCACCCCTCCAGGGTGCTGTGTGCACCACACACGTGTGTACGCGCATGTTGTGGGGGTGCAGGCCAGGCCGGGGATAGGAGAGAAGCAGCCAGAACGGAGGCAGAGGAGGTGGGTGAGGGCTAAGGAGTGAAGACAGAGAGGCACT
>NW_028046377.1:0-429 GCF_054177405.1 Leptonychotes weddellii
CACCATCACCACCATCATCACCATCATCACCATCACCACCATCACCACCATCATCACCATCACCATCATCATCATCACCATCATCACCATCATCATCATCACCATCATCACCATCACCATCATCACCATCATCACCACCACCATCATCATCATCACCACCATCACCACCATCACCATCATCACCATCATCACCATCATCACCATCACCATCATCACCATCATCACCATCACCACCATCACCATCATCACCATCATCATTATTTCATTACAAAAATATAAACTCAGGGAGAGCACTCTTCCCAGTGTCTAGGACGTGCCTGGCACGTGGTAGGCATGGAAGTATTTATGGAATGAATGTGGAGTTATTGAATGAATACATGTGCAAATACTCCAGTCGCGGTGGGAGTCAGCTGCAATATAAATGGAATA
>NW_028046378.1:0-429 GCF_054177405.1 Leptonychotes weddellii
CACGTGCTTAATTACTGTGGGCAAGTTGAATAAATGGATCTCGGGTTCTGAAAGCATGGTTGCAGCCTCGACAGCGACCAAGAGTAAAAAGCCATCTCTTGTGGGATGAATCATGTCCCCCAAAAAGGTATGTTGCAGTCATAACCCCCAGGACCTCAGAATGCAACTGTACTTGCAATAGGGTCATTGCAGATGTCATGCTGGAGTAGGGACGGCTAATCCAGTGTGACTGGTGACCTTATAAGAAGAGGGGGGGCACAGAGCAAGATGGCAGAGGAGTAGGAGACCTGGATTTCAGCTGGTCCCAGGAATTCAGCTAGATAGGGATCAAACCATTCTGAACACCTACAAACTCAACAGGAGATCGAAGAAAAGAATAGCAACAACTCTCTGAAGAGAAAAAAGACCACTTTCTGGAAGGTAGGATGT
>NW_028046379.1:0-429 GCF_054177405.1 Leptonychotes weddellii
CCAGTGTCCTTGAAATATCACGAGATTTGGAGTGAAATCTCGCTAGAGTCCATGAGATCTTACGAGAATTGGAGTGAAATCTCGCATGATGTCCTTCAGATCTGTCGAGATTTGGAGTGAAATCTCCCACAATATACATCAGATCTCATCAGATTTGGAGTGAAATCTCACCCAATGTCCATGTGTTCTCATGAGATTTGGAATGAAATCTCGCTAGTGTCCATGAAATCTCACGAGATTTGGAGTGAAATCTCGCATGATATCAGATCTCTTGAGATTTGGAGTGAAATCTCGCCCAATAACAATCGGATCTCACGAGATTTGGAGTGAAATCTCACCCGATGATATTGACATCTCACGAGATTTGGATCTAAATCTAGCCCAATGTCCATGAGATCTTGCGAGAATCGCAGTAAAATCTCACCTGGT
>NW_028046380.1:0-9309 GCF_054177405.1 Leptonychotes weddellii
ACCAGAACCCAAGCAAGATGCACCTGTTTTCTTGGGAACTTAGGGCTGCTGGCCTCTTGTTTTCCCAGCCTGTCTTCTGTGGGAGGGGCCTGCCGCGCTGTTACTCAGGCAACCCTGTTCCGGCGGAGTTGCCCTGCGCCCCTGTGGCGGGGGATGGGCTCAGTGGGAATCAGTCTTTGGGGCTTTTGTTCTCTGGCGCCTTTCCCTGGTGGCTTTCCATGTCTCTTCCACAAGTCAGAGCAGAAGAGACTGTTTCCAACCCTCTGCCTCAGAGCAGAGAGACCTCAGTCTGTTCTTCAGTGAGCTCTCCAGGCCACACTGTCTCCGTTTCTGTCCCTGCTGCTATAAACTGCAGCGTCCTGGGTTGTGCACCCCTCCGCAGCGCCCCCAGTCCTGCCTCCAGGTCGGGGAACGTCTCTGCCCTTTGTGCTTCTAAAACTTCCAGCCGCTCCCAGTTCCCATGCTCGGGACTCCGCTGCTTCGGTTTCCACCCTGGGGGCTGCAGTTCGCAGGCGCGACCCCGCCGCTCTGGGTTTTCGCCCCAGGGGCTGCCCTAAAGTCCTTTCCCTGCCACTACCGGTCTGCGAGTCTGTGCCTGTCCCCAGCGCGCGAGGCTGTCACTCACCGGCAGTGTAGGATCCCCACGTCCAGGCACCCTCCCGCTGCCGTTTATCCTCCAATATCTGCCCGCGGAATCACGGCTCTCCGCTTTGTACCTCAAAACCAACTGCCTGCGATATTCTGTTTGTAGAGATCCAGATCTTCTTACATCTCAGGCTGGTTTCGTGGGTGCTAAGAGTGGTCTGGTAGATATCCAGCTCAATTCCGGGGACCAGTTGAAATAGGGTCCCCTACTCCTCCGCCATCTTTCCCCCCCTCTCAAGAATTGAAATTCTTGATGTAACTGTGTACATAAGAGACTCATTCTCAAAAGTGGGTCCCCACCCCCAATAGCTACTGAATCAGAATCTGCATTTTAGCAGGATCCCTAGATGCTGCATTAAAGTTTGAAAAGCACCAAACTCAACCCATGGCTCTCAAGACTGGAAGCACTTGAGGAGCTTTGAGGAATCCTGATGTCAAGGACACAGCCCAGACCAATTAAATCAGAATCTCTGGGGGGTGGAGCCCATGGGTCCATATATATATATTTAAGTAGGCGCTATGCCCAATGTGGGACTTGAACTCACCACCCCAAGATCAAGAGTTGCATGCTCTACCAACTGAGCCAGCCAGAGGTAAATTTTTTTTTATATCTTTTTTTTTTTTAAGATTTTATTTATTTGCGAGAGAGAGAATGAGAGACAGAGAGCATGAGAGGGAGGAGGGTCAGAGGGAGAAGCAGACTCCCTGCTGAGCAGGGAGCCCGATGCGGGACTCGATCCCGGGACTCCAGGATCATGACCTGAGCCGAAGGCAGTTGCCCAACCAACTGAGCCACCCAGGCACCCTAAATTTTTTTTTAAAGATTATTTATTTCAGAGAGCGAGAGAGAGCATGAGCAGGGAAAGGGGCAGAGGAAGAGGGAGAGAATCTCAAGCAGACTCCCCACTGAGCAGGGAGCCTGACATGGGGCTCAAATCTCACAACCCTGAGATCATGACCTGAGCCGAAATCAAGAGTCAGAGACGCTTAACTAACTGAGCCACCCAGGTGCCCCAGGGGCCAGTATCTTTTAAAGCTCCTTCCAGGAGCACCTCGGTGGCTCAGTCCATTAAGCGTCTGCCTTCGGCTCAGGTCATGATCCCAGGGTCCTGGGATTGAGCCCCACATCGGGCTCCCTGCTCTGTGGGCAGCCTGCTTCTCCCTCTCCCATTGCCCCTGTTGTGTTCCCTCTCTTGCTGTGTCTCTCTCTGTCAAATAAATAAATAAAATCTTAAAAAAAAAAAAGAATGAGATGCTGTAAAACTAAACCAAATGAATTGCTATATACAATCATAAAACTTAAGTATATAACAATAAAGATATATTCAGGGAAACAGATAACCAGATGAGGGAAAAGAAAAAAAAAACAATCTCAGGGTAGATGGTGGCCAGTGTTTGTGGGGGGGAATAAGTACATATCTCCCAAGGTGGATTGCAAGGCTTAATAGATGAGTATTCTGCCTGTGTCTGTTTGAGTTGCCCAAGAAATGGAGTGCTTCATGGAAGCTGCAAGAGTCCAATGATTTTTCAAGAACTATTCTAACTTATACGAAATACTATTTTTAGTGAGTCAGGAAAAAATGAGAAATCAGACTACTCTTCATTCTTGAAGAAGATTAGTCATTTCTTTTTTTTTTTTTTAGATAAACAAGAAATTTTTTTTATTCTTATGTTAATGCCCATATATTACATCATTAGTTTTAGATGTAGTGTTCCATGATTCATTGTTTGTGCATAACACCCAGTGCTCCATGCAGAATGTGCCCTCCTCAATACCCATCACCAGGCTAACCCATCCTCCCACCCCCCTCCCCTCTAGAACCCTCAGTTTGTTTTTCAGAGTCCATCGTCTCTCATGGTTTGTCTATCCCTCCGATTTCCCCCCCTTCATTCTTCCCCTCCTGCTACCTTCTTCTTCTTCTTTTTTTTTTTCTTAACATATATTGCATTATTTGTTTCAGAGGTACAGATCTGAGATTCAATAGTCTTGCACAATTCATAGTGCTTACCAGAGCACATACCCTCCCCAGTGTCTATCACCCAGTCACCCCATCCCTCCCACCCCACCCCCTGATTAGTCATTTCTTAGAGCTTGGTCTTGCTTAGAATCTCTGGTCCAGCAGCTCCATCACCCAATCCAGTATCCCATCTAAAACCATGTATTGCATTTGTTTGTAATATCCTTATGTCTCCTGTTTAATCTAGAACAGTCTTTCTTTCATGACATTGAAATGCTGCAGAGACTGGATCCTCCAGAATGTCTCATATTTTAGATTTTTCTGATTATTTTCTCCTGATGTCACATAACTTTTTCTTATATTCCTTAAATTTTCTATAGACTGAGGTTATAATAAAAAGTAGTATTCCTGCCAACAATATAAAATAATTTTTAAAAAAGATTTTATTTATTTATTTGAGAAAGAGGGAGAAAGAGTGAACAGGGGGAAGAGCAGAGGGAGAGGGACAAGCAGACTCCGTGCTGAGCCAGGAGCCCAATGCAGGGCTGAGATCATGACCTGAACTGAAACCAAGAATCAGATACTTTAAGCAACTGAGCCACCCAAGCATCCCAATAATAAAAAATAATTGATGCCTATTTTATATAGCTTCACATTGGGACAAACATAAGTTCTAATTGTCCCACAATAAATGTGACTAACATAGACTGCTGGATTGGTGAGATTACAGTGTGATCTGGAGGGATGGATTTTTATGAGTGGAAATGACTAAAAGAGGAAGGCCAAATTTAAGTATTTGCAAGAGTGATTGGAATTATGGACCATGGCTAAGGAAGGAAGTGCAATAAGAGGGTACTAAAGGATAGACAGAAAGTTGAGGGATCAGATGACTCCAGATTGTGCAAAAGTATGGAAAACTGTTGCTAACACCAGAGTCTTGCCGCCACCCCCCTTTTTTTTAAGATTTGTTTATCTAACGGTGCCTGGGTTGCTCAGTCAGTTAAGCGTCTGCCTTCGGCTCAGGTCATGATCCAAGGGTCTTGGGATCGAGCCCCGCATTGGGCTCCCTGCTCAGCGGGGAGCCTGCTTCTCCGTCTCCCTCTGCCTGTCTGCTGTTCCCCCTGCTTGTGCTCTCTCTCTTGCTATCTCTCTCTGTGTCAAATAAATAAATAAAATTTATTTATAAATAAATTTTATAAATTTATAAAAAGATTTTTATTTATTTATTTGAGAGAGAGAGCGCACGCACACAGAGATGGTGAAGCAGACTCCCCATTGAGCAGGGAGCCCGATGCCAGGCTGGATCCCAAGACCCTGAGATCATGACTTGAGCCAAAGGCAGCCACTTAACCGACTGAGCCACCCAGGTGCCCTGAGTCTCGCCCTTTTTAAAGTAGCCTGGATAGTGGGGATAAGAGACCTAGTGTTAATATTCACCGGTATCTGTGTTGCCTTCTTCCTGTGGAGCACACAGCTTTTCTGCAGTTAAGGATGACCATAGAACTGACTTCTGGCCAATGCAATGTGAGTGGAGGTGATGGGCACCACTTCCGGTTCTGGCACAATCCTCTCTCTCTTTTCCAAATCTATGGATTGAGTGGAGAAGATCTTAAGACCTAGAAAATGGCAGCACGTATGATGGAAGAAGTCAAGGTCTAGATGTTATGGAAAGCCACCTAACCAAGAATGTTCACGTTGGACTGGAATATGAGCAAGAAATACTGTACTCATCCGAAGAATTTCCTGTAAGGAAATTAATTAAAGACACAGGTCAGTAGCTGATGGTGAAAGTAGCTTTAAGAGAAGGTGTACTTAGAATGGGAGAAATGAGAACAATTTTGATGCTCATGGATGTAATCCATGGAGAGGAAAAAAAAAACTTGATGAAGAAGGAGAGAGGGGAGAAATGCTGCAGCAAGAGCCTGGACCAAATCACAGGGGATGAGATTTTGTGCACAAATGCTGATTTTGGCATTAGTAAGGAGCATAGAGAGATTGTCTTTTGTAATAGGAGAAAAGGCAGAGCATGTGGCTGCAAGTGATAAGTTAGAGGCAACATTTTTTCAACTTACTTTTTACTTTTTTTTTAAAGATTTTATTTTTAAGTAATCTCTACCCCCAATGTGGGGCTCGAACTCACAACCCCGAGATCAAGAGTCATATGCTCCACTGACAGTCAGTCAGGTGCCCCTGATTTACTTCTTAAAAGCATTTATGTGGGGGCGCCTGGGTGGCTCAGTTGGTTAGGCGGCTGCCTTCGGCTCAGGTCATGATCCTGGAGTCTCGGGATGGAGTCCCGAATCGGGCTCCCTGCTCAGCGGGGAGTCTGCTTCTCCCTCTCCCGCTCCCCCCTCTTGTGCTCTCTCTCTCTCACTCTCTCAAATAAATAAATAAAATCTTTAAAAAAATAAATAAAATTCCTTAAAGAAAGAAAGGATCGGTATTTCTGATTTTCCATTCTGTCTCAGGCTCCAATATGGCTCTGCTCAGCATGGTTATTGACCCTGTCTTTATTTAAAATTTTTGTATTTTGTTCATCATAGACTTTTTGCATTAATTTTGATCTTTAAAAAATAACCCTTTATTTTTTTTATATATGTGTTTACATAAATCCACTAAGAATCTGTTCTTTTTTTTTTTTTAAAGATTTTATTTATTTGACAGAGTGAGACACAGTGAGAGAGGGAACACAAGCAGAGGGAGTGGGAGAGGGAGAAGCAGGCCTCCCGCGGAGCAGGGAGCCCAATGTGGGGCTCGATCCCAGGACCCTGGGATCATGGCCTGAGCTGAAGGCAGATGCTTAACGACTGAGCCACCCAGGCGCCCCAACCCTTTATTTTTTTAAAGATTTTATTTTTTAAGGAATTTCTACAACCAACATGGGGCTCACACTCACAACCCCTAGATCGAGAGTCACCAGCTCTACTGACTGAGCCAGCCAGGTGCCCCTAAAAATTACCCTTTAAACATTTATCTGGAATACTGAGGTGTGGTGGGTTTTTTTGTTTTTTGGATTACTGAGTTTTTAAGTGCCCTCTCCATATGCCTTGGCCTTGCTTGTCCCATCCTAGTCCCCATCCTGTCCCTCCTACTGCCAGTAACACCCACTCTCATACGTACCCCAAATGTCTGCAGACATTACCAAATGACCCTGGGAGGGGGGGAACTGCCCCTCCTTGAGAACCACTGCTCAAATGGTATTAAATACCACTTTCCTGGCTCACAGTGCTCCTGAGTCTCTGTCTGGAATTCTGATTCCCTCAACAACCCCCTCTACGACTCACTTTCATCCAGATCAACCAGGTTTTTATCACTATAAACTGCTTCTGTGTTTGGTCCCAGGATTAGAAAAGGTGAATACATCTTCAGCTGCTGGAAGATGGCATCTGAAAAATGGACAAACCCTTTTAAATTCTAAGAAAGAGAATTCCTGGCAGAGCCTACTAATCACAGAAGCAGTTGAGATGAGATCATGTGGTATTGTGTCCCTAATCTAGACAAGATAGTGCCCACACCACCCATTTCCTGACTTCCAAACACACATTTTAGAGGTTGTCTCAGAGAACGAATTTGTATAGTATAATTTTTAACAGTCAGATCTGGCTTTAGTTTCTCTACTTCCTAGCTTGTGACTTAAGTCAAACGTTCAGGTTTTCTGGGACACCTGGGTGGCTCAGTCGTTGGGTGTCTGCCTTCGGCTCAGGTCATGATCCCAGGGTCATGGGATCGAGCCCCGCATCGGGCTCCCTGCTCCGCGGGAAGCCTGCTTCTCCCTCTCCCACTCCCCCTGCTTGTGTTCCCTCTCTCGCTGTCTCTCTCTGTCAAATAAATAAATAAAATCTTAAAAAAAAAAAAAAAGTTCAGGTTTTCTAAGACTTTATCTTACGGATGCTCATCTGTATAATGGGCATCATGATGTTCACTGCACAAAGTGTTACAGATGAAAAGATGATCTAATTTTTTTTTTTAAAGATTTTATTTATTTATTTGAGACAGAGAGAATGAGATACAGAAAGCATGAGAGGGAGGAGGGTCAGAGGGAGAAGCAGACTCCCTGCCGAGCAGGGAGCCCGATGCAGGACTCGATCCCGGGACTCCAGGATCATGACCTGAGCCGAAGGCAGTCGCTTAACCAACTGAGCCACCCAGGCGCCCAATATGATCTAATTTTTTAAAACTTTTCTGGACTCACCACTAGAAAGTGTTCAATATCAATAACTTTACTGCTTTAAAAAAAAAATACTATGGATATTGTGTTTCTAGTCAGTGCCAGAGAACTATGATTACCACCCATGGTCATAAAGTAATGTTTAATTTTTACCAATACTGTGTGTGTGTGTGTTGGGTAAGGGTGTTCTTAAAATCAGGTCACATATCACTATTCTGTTAATATGAATGAAGTGACAAAATGGATTATAAAAAGGAAAACAACAAAACAAAATAAAACCTGAATGTGACCTTTAGATACATAGATCTTGAATTCTAACCAGCACAGACACAGGTGTTTTGATCAGAAGATGATTTTTCCTCTGTTAAAGCAGATATTTTCACTCTCTTCTGCATAATTTTCCCCTCATCCCAAGGATGGTTTGAAGCACCGCTGGGGGTGTGTGGTGGGAACATTTCTCTTTAATTAAAAAGTTACAGGGGCAGGGCTCCTGGTGGCTCAGTCTGCCTTCTGCTCAGGTCATGATCTCAGGGTCCTGGGATTGAGCTCTGCCTCGGGCTCCCTGCTCAGTGGGGAGCCTGCTTCTCCCTCTGGCCCTGCCCCCCCCCACACCCCCTTGTGCTCTCTTTCTCTCTCTGTCCCTCTCAAAAAAAAAAAGTTGTATTTTCACCTGGCCATTTGAGCCTCTCTGCTGACTTTTTCCTGCCTGCGGACAGGCTCCCTGGTGAACCTCATGTTCATGTCTCTCCTGGATAGGAGTGAGAGATGATCTCTGCTCACAGATGTCACAGGCATGAAGGTAGCTTCTACTTTTAAGTTCTCTTCCGGTGCAGATCCTGAAACCTAAGCAAAACCCCTCCTTCTCAGCAGGATGTACAATGTACCCCAGCTTTCAGGTGCCTGGGAGCTGGACCTACCAGGATTGAAAATTCCTACCGGGTCTGGCACATTAGAGTCAGGAACTCTGCCAGTTTCCATCACAGAAACCCCTTGCATTCGACTGTTAAATCATCATAGAAGAATGTCTAAGATGCCTTTAGCTTTTTGCGGTTGGCACGTTGTACATGTCTCAATGGCTCTATCTGCTGTCAGAAAGAGGAACATGACTTCATCCTTCACATTTTAGACTTGGTGACAGCGCGAAGTCAGAGGCGATTGGGGGGGTGCCTTCTTCTGCTACTGTTTTATCGGAATCCTCCTGGACTGAGGACTGAGTGAGTAGCATTATGGCTCAGTGTTTGTTTATATTTTAAGTCTGCAGCTGCTGTTATATTAATAGTAATCCAATCTCTGTTTTATCCTTTGTGACAAGGTCTTACTTAGAGTTGATTAAAAATACGTATATAACTCTTCAGATTTTTTCCTTCCTCAGATATTATTGAAATGTTGTGATTTTGTAGGAAATTTTTCATTTTTATATAAGTTTCAAATTTATCAGGGTAAGGATTTACATAATCTCTTATTTTTTTTAGCTTTATTGAGCTATAATTGACATATAATATCATGTAAGTTTAAGGTGTACAATGTGATGATTTGAATCATATATATATTGCAAAATGTTTAGTTACATCCTTCATCTCGCATAATTACCATTTCATTTTGTTGTTGTTGCTGCTATGGTGGGAACGTTAAAGTTCTACTCTCTTTTTTTTTTTTTTAGATTTTATTTTTTTGAGAGAGAGCATGAGCAAGCAAGAGAGACATGAGCAGGGGGAGGGGCAGAGGCAGAAGGAGAGGGAGAAGCCAACTCCCCGCTGAGCAGGGAGCCGGATGAAGGCTCGATCTCAGGACTCTGGGATCATGACCTGAGCCTAAGGCAGACGCTTAACTGACTGAGGCCCCCAGGCGCCCCTAAATTTCCACTCTTAAAGCAACTTTCAAGGATACAACACAGTATTGTTAACCATAGTCACCATGTTGCACATTAGATCCCTGGAACTTATTCATCTTATGACTGAAAGTTTGTACCCTTTGACCAACATCTCCCCATTTCACTCCCCACCCGTAACCCCTGGCAAACACCATTCTACTCCATTTCTCTAAGTTTGACTTTTTTAGATTACACATGTAAGATCATACAGTGTTTGTCTTTCTTTGACTTATTTCACTTAGCATAATGCCTTCAAGGTCCATCTATGTTGTTGCAAATGACAGGATTTCTTTCTTTTCTTTCTTTTTTTTTTTTTTTAAAGATTTTATTTATTTCACAGAGAGAGACATAGCGAGAGAGGGAACACAAGCAGGAGGAGTGGGAGAGGGAGAAGCAGGCCTCCCGCTGAGCAGGGAGCCCGATGTGGGGCTCGAACCCAGGACCCTGGGATCATGACCTGAGCCGAAGGCAGACACTTAATGACTGAGCCACCCAGGCGCCCCTCTTTCTTTTCTTATGGCTGAATATTATGCCATTTTATACATATATACATATCACATTTTCTTTATCCATTCATCGGTGGTTGTTTCCATGTCTTGGCTATCATGAATAATGCTGCAATGAACATAAGGATGCAGATATTTCTCGGAGATAGTGATTTTGTTTCC
>NW_028046381.1:0-429 GCF_054177405.1 Leptonychotes weddellii
GCCGGAAATGTGGGCACATGCGGCCATGTGGATTTATAAAAGTCCTTGACTTTGAACAAAAGGGAAAATTATACAGTATTTAGTGTCAGATTAATGGTCCTTCCTGCATCTAATTACTAAATGTTGAACACATATTTAAAAGGCTATTTGAAGGACCCACATGTTCCCCCTCAGTCTGGCTGTGCCCTGGAATGAACTTTCGCGAGGGGCCCACAGCCCCAGCCCTCCCGTCCGACCCCCGTTCCACTGGGATGCTCCTCAGTGTCCACACCCTGGAACGCCTCCCAGCACAGAATGCCACTCCCAGGGCACCTTCGACAGCTGCCTGTCCCCACCCCACGGCCGCTGCCCTGGCCCCTCCCCAGGGCCTGCTTTGATTCTGTACCACCTGCACTCTCTGTGCCCTCGGGGGCCTGGCCCCACTGAGCA
>NW_028046382.1:0-429 GCF_054177405.1 Leptonychotes weddellii
AGACTTCGCTTTTTCTGTGAAAATATGAAAAAGAACTGAGAAAAAGCCACAGAGGTTATGGAAAAGAACAATTTTTCATTCAGAGGAAGAAGGATGGAGTATTTAAGCAAACACTGAATAACCATTTGGTGTGGTTTTGAAAGGGGGATTAGCTACCACACGGGGAAAAGTCTGACTCTGACTGAGATTTACACAGAATTCAACACTGAAGCAATCACAGAATTGAAAGAATAATGGAAGGAATGCAGTAGGAAAAACACAACACCCTAGTTTGAGTTTCCTAACATACTCGAATAGAGAAAATACCAAGGTTGCTGCAATCAGTATGATGTAAGTATACTCTATTATGCAATTATCCATATCTGAGTCTCCCTAAATTTGTCTACATGTGTATTTTATGAATTAAAGTGTAATTACTGCTCTCCCCCA
>NW_028046383.1:0-429 GCF_054177405.1 Leptonychotes weddellii
GTTCAAGCAAATTATTCCATTTTTATTGTAACAAATCTAAAGAGTAGATTTTATATTCTTTAGGACTCTACCTTTTCCTCTGAAAAGTAATTTTTTTTTAAAGATTTTATTTATTTATTTGAGAGAGAGAGAATGAGAGACAGAGAGCACGAGAAGGAAGAGGGCAGAAGGAGAAGCAGACCCCCTGCTGAGCAGGGAGCCCGATGTGGGACTCGATCCCGGGACTCCAGGATCATGACCTGAGCTGAAGGCAGACGTTAACTACTGAGCCACCCAGGCACCCCTCTTGGGTAATTTTTAAAAGTTGTTTCATTTGGGAGAAATACTGCTCTGCTGGGGCAATAGCAATTATAATTGCCAATAATATTCTCTAAGCAATATCTAGATTTGGGAACAAACCCAGAATTTTACATGTCATGTATATCATGA
>NW_028046384.1:0-429 GCF_054177405.1 Leptonychotes weddellii
GGAAAACTGGTGAGAGAGCATATTTGTAAACCACATGTCTAAAGGACTAGTATCTTCAGAAAATTATGCTGAGTGAGAAAAGCAATCCCAAATATACTATGTTCCAATTTTATAACATTTTTTAAATGACAAAATTATATGGAGAACAAATTAGTGGTTGCTAGAGGGAAAGAAAGGAGTGGGGACAGGAGGGAAGTGGTGTGGCCATAAAAGGATAACATGAGGGATCCTGAGGGTGATGGGAAATGTCTGTATCTTGACTGTATCAGATACAGTCAGTTGTGATGTTGTACTGTATCATGTAAATATCATTGTACTACATTTATATATGTATATGTATATCTACATGTATATCTACATACAATTATACATGTATATCTACAATTATCTCAAAATGAAAAGTTCAATTAAAAAATTAATAAACAAGAA
>NW_028046385.1:0-429 GCF_054177405.1 Leptonychotes weddellii
GCATTCCTACCCATCAGTTCCATGGGACACCTGTTCCAGGGGACAGGTTCAAGATGGACCGGAGCTGGTTGTATAGCTCGCACCCAAAACTCTTAATGAATATAATGTTCACTCATAGTGGCCTTCGTTTTTCCAAATGAAGAATCTGAACTGTGTCAGCCTGTATTTAAATGGGAAATGCTTGTGATATCTCCAATGCTTTTCAGTGGTCTCTTGCTGGAACTTCTCCAGCTTCACTTTATTTTTCTCCAGATGCTGTGAAGGCAGGAGCACACTGTGTGCTAGACAGGTGCATCTGGCTTAAGCACAGAGTCAAAAATCAGTGCTATGTGTGCTATTCCATATACTTTGTGGATGGATGCTGCACACTTTCTCATCTTTCAATAGCTATGAAAACTAAGAGCCCAGGCTCTGGTGCCAGGCTGCCCA
>NW_028046386.1:0-429 GCF_054177405.1 Leptonychotes weddellii
CTTTCTCTCCTATTCCTGCCTCTCGGGATTTTTATCCAAATATTTGGCTGTTCCCTTGGGACATCATTCCCTTAAGGGTTTTAGGCTTTTGGAAACCAAGGTAAAGACCTTCCTTCCATTCTGCTTTCTGCCCTACTGCATCCCTTCCCTGAGGTGTTGGACAAACAACCTAGTCCTTTGAATCTAAGCAAGAGCAAAAAAAAAAAACACATAGCCCATCATAGCCATTCGACACCGAGCTCTCCCTTGAAGGCACAGAGAGGCACACGGTATTTCCCTTGCTGAAGAGGCTCAAGGTTTTAGTTTAGAGAACCCGACATTAACGACAGGTGCACTTAGTGGCTATCATGTCTTCATATTAACACTATTTTCCTAATTGTGGGAAGAGTTTAGAAACTGGAAATGCTCGATTTGGGCGAAGGGAAGACA
>NW_028046387.1:0-429 GCF_054177405.1 Leptonychotes weddellii
GTCTGCCTCTCTCTCTGACCCTCCCCCTTCTCATGCTCTCTATCTCATTCTCTCTCTCAGATAAATAAATAAAATCTTTAAAAAAAAAAAAAAGATTTTATTTATTTATCTGAGAGAGAGAGAGAGAACTCATGCACAAGCAGGGGAGGGGCAAGGGCGAGAGAGAAGCTTGTTCCCCGCTGAGCAGGGAGCCGGATGCGGGACTCGATCCCAGAACGCTGGGATCATGACCTGAGCCAAAGGCAGATGCTTAGCTGACTGAGCCACCCAGGCGCCCTGGCTGTGAGGATTTTTATTTACACTGAAAATTAAAGCAGAGCCTATTATAGACTGACAGGCTGGATTATATTTGACTATATCGTCCTTAAAAAAAAAACCTAAAGAAATGTGTTAAACGTTTTATTTTAATGCTTTTGGGCCTTGCCTCAT
>NW_028046388.1:0-429 GCF_054177405.1 Leptonychotes weddellii
GAAGTCTCCTACTGTGGGGGACTTAAAGGTGTTCAAGTGGGGAAGCAGGGTGGAGTCCCCGCTGTGGCAGCGTGATCTCAGGATCCCGGGGGTCACAAGAAGAGCGGGTGGGGCCTGAATGCTTCAGAGTTCCCAGACGTCAGATCGGAAAGGCTGGCTGAGAACCGCGAGTCTAGGTGCTGGCTTCCTGCTCTATGTAGCCCTAAACCACGAATCCCAGCACGGTTGCGGGGTGGCTTTCCTGGGAGGGGTCCAGCAAAAAGCAGAAGCATGGCAAGCCCTCCAACACCCAGGACGTACAGCGTGGGTCTGGGCCACAGGAATCCATAGAACCTGGAGTTGGAACTCAGTCTCGGGCCTGAGATAGGAACGCTTCGTCACTGGCAGGTGAACACAGAGTTCTGACAGAAACCGGGGAGGTAAGACAGA
>NW_028046389.1:0-429 GCF_054177405.1 Leptonychotes weddellii
TAGGCTGGGGGCTCGTGCACGCGTTCCCCGCCCCCTCCCCCCCGAAGTTGTGCTCGCGCTTCTCCCCCGGACCAGGGGTCACTTTGCGGCCCTCGCTGTTTTCTTGTGGCTTCGTGTGTTGAGACAAAGAAGCAGGCGACTTTTACCCCATTACCCCATCTGTGGAATGGAGTGAGGACAGATTTTGTTCACTGCAGTTACAGGTGCAGAGTAGAAAGTTTCGTGCCCCGCCCCCCCCCCCACGTCGTGGGAGGGCGTCCTAAACGTTCACAGTCTGGATAAACTTGGTTTGTTGGGATTGATCATGGAGTTTGGATGGTTTGGGATATTTTGTTCTGCCACGATTCAAGGAATTGGAAAGTATTGAGTGTTATGCATCTTGGTTTTAGTTTCACACGGTTACAGTCAGGTTTGTGATGGGAATGCTCG
>NW_028046390.1:0-9308 GCF_054177405.1 Leptonychotes weddellii
AGCCTGGTGATGGGTATTAAAGAGGGTACGTTCTGCATGGAGCACTGGGTGTTATACGCAAACAATGAATCATGGAACACTATATCAGAAACTAATGATGTAATGTATGGTTGATTAATATAATAATAAAAAAAAGAAAAAAAATGCTGCTGGAGGGACTTAGGTTAAATATGATAAAAATAGTTAACTGTGAAGGTAAGAAAACATGACAATATGTTGTTATGAGACACAATGGCCTCTCCTTCTAAGAAGGTCTGCTGTAATAGGATTCATCTTTTTAGAATAGTGTAAGTTATGAGTGTGGTGAGTAAATTAACTCTCAACATCCTTTTAGCTTTATGACTCAACAGTTGCTACCCAAAAATATAAACTCAAGGAGATGAAATTCAGATTACAGTTTAGAAGTGATTCTATTGAGATCACTGGCTTATTTGTGAAATGCCACAGCAAAATTTGCATTTCCTCTAAAACAAGAAAGGTCTCAGCCTGAGCAAGTGGAGGCAGAAAACTCACCCTGAAAAGCTGTACCCTCAAGAATCTGTGGGAAGAATGGATGCCACAGTGTTCAGGTTGTAGGCCTGTCCCCAGGACCCTGGCTCTTCCTTTCCATCAGGTTGCAGTGCACAGTTAGGTCCACACCATCCCAGGTGGTTTGGGGTTTTTTCCCTCACTTCAGGCACTCTTTAAATAAGAGAGCTTGTCCATCTCTATTATGTCTGGCAGAGAGTAGGTACTCAACATTTGTTGAATGAGCCTGATCATTTTGATGAAAAGAGACTCCTTTGTTCTTTTGGGCCATTGGGTTTACCATTTACTAAATGGACTGTGGCTTCCTGGTCTGACAAATTTACAGCACCTGTTAAGTCTTTCTCACCCACAAGTTTCAACTGAATACCTGTGGCTGTACTTACAAAATGTGGCCAGGAGGACCCATCCATTTTGGCAAGTACCTCTGGTCTGAAGTGTACAAATCAGAACTTTCACCACATTCCATCTGGCACTCACTGGTGGCACTAACACCTCAGAAGCCCTGCTTGGGCCATTTGTCACCATATGGACACACACAGACCACTATGGAAAATGGAATTTTTGAACCACCCTGAATGACCTGCCTATATGTGTAGACAGCCATGGTCACCTTTTCTCCATATATTGGTTGTGCTGACTTCAATGTGGTTCCTATTATGCTGTTATTTTCCTTTAAAAATAAAATTTCTTTTGGAAAGTTGGAAATCTCTGAAATGATTTCACACCTATTCTTTCCCCTCACCTTCCAAAGAGCTGCTCATAATGTGAATATTAGTCAGTACATAGCAAAAAGAAAAAATCCTTATTATTATTGTTGTTGTTATTACTATTAGTTTTCCTTAGTTAATTTAGAGTAAACCATTAGAAGGAAATCATTATTTTCAATGTGATTCTTCCTGTGAAGGTATGGATTGAGACCTGCTATGTCTTTCCTGGAAATGGATGCTAGACTTAAGAACAGCGAATTTTCCTCCAACCACATGAAATTATCACTGTTACGTAATCTGTAGTAGGAGTAAATCTGTTACACTTTTGTCATTTCTCCCTACTACATTTTTGTAGGTCCTCACCAGCAAAGTTGGGATTACTTTATCATTTTCCGCAGCTTTTTTTTCTTTCTAGCATTAATGAGGAAAAATTGAGTTTTCTGATGGTATTCCCAAGTAACAAAAATATACCTAAGACCTCACACTACAGAAGGAAGAAACAGAAAATAATTAATTATTCCATTATAACTCCTGCCTCAAAAATACCAGGTACTTAACATAACATTACAAACATTACACCGCATGTTAGTTTTCTTTCTTATGTGTGAATCTTACCTTCTCATATAATAAACTCCCTGAGGAGAAAGAGACTACCATTTATTGAGAATAAACCATAGCCCACTATGTATTTTATTCTATATATTACTAACAGCCCTGTGAGGTCATTACAAATGAGGAAAGTGTGGGAGGTTTGAGTCATTCTTCCAAATGCATACAGTGACCAAGTAATGTTTCCCACCGCCCCCCCCACCCCCAACCCTCTGTTTGAGCTTGTCCAGGCACTCTGAAGTTTTACTAAGCAACACAGACCAGCATTGATACTTGTTGTTAAGAGATTACTACTATGAGCTTAGTATTAACAGAATGTCTGTTACTTGAGTACTCCTGAGACTTCTGCAGTCACCTTTGACCTTATGAACTGCCTTAGCTTTAAACATCAACACTGGCTCAGGCTTCCATCCCATTTATTTTGAGAAAACTAGTGTCCTCCACACCACCCCAGTATTCATTAGTCATTTAAGCTCAAAGTTTATTGAATGTCTCTGTGTGCCAGGCATTCTACCGTCCTGGGAGAGAATGCCAAACAAGACAGATTAAGTCCCTTCCCCCATTAAGCTTACATTCCAGTGGAACTGTTAGTTATCAATTGCTGTGTAAGAAATTACCCCCAAACCTAGTAACTTCAAACAACATTCCTTTATTGGTTCATAGTTTCTAAGGGTTAGCTGGGGGCCTGACTCAGGGTGTCGTTTTGCTGGGGGCTTCTGACTCAGGGACACAAAGCTACAAAGTGTCAGCTGGAGCTCTTAGTCATCTCAAGGCCCAATTGGAAGAGGATCTGGTTCCAGGCTCATTCATGTGGCTGTTTATAGGTTTCAGGTCCTTGCTGGCTGTTGGCAGAGGTATCAGTTCCTTGCCACATGGGCCTCTCCATAGGCTGCTCACAAAATGGCAGTTTCCTGCCTTAAGAGCAATGACTCCCGGAGAGTGAGGGAGAAAGGGTAAGAGATGGTACAATGGAAGTCACAGTCTTTTGGAAACCTAATCCCATCACTTTTGCTGAATTATAGTCATTAGGAAGGAGTTACTAGCTCCAGCTCCAGCTGATACTCAAGATGGTAAGAATTTGCACAAGAGCATAAACCAGAAGACAGGGATCATTGGGGGTCATTTTAGAGACTGCCAAGCACAGAGAGCCAGATAATAAATAAATAAATAAATAAATAAATAAATAAATAAATAAATAAAAACTGAAGGTGATGAAAAGTGCTATGAATAAAAATGAAGCAGGATAAAGAACAGAAAGTCAGGGGTGGAGGGAGAAGTATTATAAACAGGATGGTCAAAGAAGGTATCTTTACAAAGGTGACATATAAGCTAAGATCTGAAAGATGTTTGGGAACCAGCTATGCCAGAATCTGGACAAAGAGCATACCAGGCAGAGGGGACATAACGTGTATAACCCTGAGATGGTAAGGGCCTTGACATGTTGGACAAATGACAAGGACGCTAGTGTGGGCAAATGAGAAGGAGGGAGGTGAAGGGTGGAAGAGACAAGGCCAGAGGGGAAGCCATGAGCAAGGGCACACAGGATCTTTCTGACCAAGGCAGAGAATTCAGACTTGGTTGGGAAATCATCATGATCTGAGTTACAGTTTTTCACCAGCTTTACTGAGGTATGACTGGCAAATGAAAATTGTGTATATAATGATTTGATGTATGTATACATTGTGAAATTATTACTGCAATTGGCTAACTCACATATCCATCACCTCACCTTACACAGTTACCATTTATTTGTGTGTGTATGTATGTGTGTGTTAAGAACACTTGAGATCTACTCTCTTAGCAAATTTCAAGTATATAATACATTATTATTAACTATACTTATCATGTTGTATATTAGGTTTCCAGAATTTATTCATCTTATAATGGAAAGTTTGTATATTTTTATCAGCATCTGCCCATGTCCCCCAGCTCCCAGCCGCACAATACCATCATTCTACTCACTGTTACTATAAGTTCAACATTTTTAGGTTTCACATATAAGTGAGAACATATAGTATTTCTCTTTTTGTATCTGGTTTATTCAGAATAATGCCCTCAAGATCCATACAGATCATCTCAAATGGTAATATTTCCTTCTTTTTTAAGGCTGAATAGTATTCCATCATGTAATATATACCCCATTTTCTTTATCCATTCATCCTTAGACAGACATTCAGATTGTTTCCATATCTTGACTACTGTCAATAATGCTTTAATCAACAGGACAGTGCAGATATCTCCTAGAGATACTGATTTCATTTTTTTTTTTTTATTCATACCCAGAAGTGAGGTTGCTGGATCAACAGTAATTCTATTCTTAATTTTTTAAAGGAACATCCATAGTATTTTCTGTAATAGCTGTATCAGTTTAAATTTCCATCAGCAGTGTATTAAGGTTCCCTTTTCTCTGCATCCTTACTAACATTTGTTATCTTTTGACTTTTTGATAATAGCCAACCTAATCAGTGTGAGGTGATAACTCATTGTGGTTTTAATTTGTATTTCCCTGATGATTTTGATGTTGAACACATTTTCAAACACCTGTTGGTCATTTGAATGTCTTCTTTGGAAAAATATCTAGTCAGGCTTTTTGCCCATTTTTTAAATTAGGTTATTTGTTGTTTTTGCTATGGAGTTGTATGAGTTTTATATTGAGTTTTGTATTGCATTGTATTTGGGGTATTAACCCCTTATCAGATACACGGTATACAAATATTTTCTCCCATTCTGAAGGATTTTTTTCATTTTGTTGATGGCTTCATTTGCTGTGCAGAAACTTTTTAGTTTGATATAGTCCTATTTCTTTATTTTTCATTTCCTGTGCTTTCAGCGTCAAATGCAAAAAAAAAAAAAATCACTGCAAGATGATGCTTGTTGTCAAGCATTAGTAAGGAGCTTTTCCCTATGTTTTCTTCTAGGAGTTTTATAGTTTCAGGTCTTACATTTAATTCTTTAATCCATTTTGAGTTGATTTTTATGGTGGTGTAAGATAAGGGTCCAATTTCATTCTTTTGCATGTGGATACCCAGTTTTCTGACACCATTTATTAGAGACTATCCTTTGCCCATTGTATATTCTTAGTGCCTTTGTTGAAGATTAGTTGACCATATATGCATGAGTTTATTTCTGGTTACTCTCTTATATTCCATTGGTCCATGTGTCTTTATTTATATGCCAGTACCATACTGTTTTGATTATTGTAGCTTTGTAATATAATTTGAAATAAAAATGTGACGCCTCCAGCTCTGTTCTTGCTCAAGATTGCTTTAGCTATTTAGGATCTTTTGCAGTTCCCCATGAATTTCGGGATTTTTTTTTTTCTATTTCAGAGAAATTGTCACTGGAATTTTGATAGAGATTGCTTTGGATAGATGGACATCTTAACAATATTAACTCATCTGATCCATGAACACTAGATATCTTTCCATTTATTTGTGGGGTTTTTTTCTGTTTCTTTCATCAATATTTTATAGTTTTCAGTGTACAGATCTTTCACTTCTTTGATTATTCCTAAGTATTTTGTTCTTTTTGATGCTATTGTAAAAGGAATTGTTTTTTTAATTCTTTTTTAGATAGTCTGTGGTTAGTGTACAGAAATGCCACTGACTTTTGTATGTTGTTTTGGTATCCTGCAACTTTTCTGAATTCATTTATTAGTTCTAACAATTTTTTTGGTGAAGTCCTTAGGGTTTTCTGCAAAGGGACAATTTTACTTCATTTTCAATTTGGATGTCTTTTATTTTTTTTCCCTTAACTAATTGCTCTGGTTAGTCTTCCAGTAGCATGTGGAGTAGAAGTGTAAGAGTGGGCCACTCTCCTGAGTTGAGTGTTATCTTGTTCTTAATCTTAGAGGTAAAGCCTTCAGCTTTTCACCATTGACTATGATGCTAGGAGTGGGCTTGTCATATATTTTCTTTATTATGTTGAGGACATTGCTTTTATATTTAAATCATTGAGAGTATTTATCATGAAAGAATACTGCATTGTGCCAAATGCTTTTTTTGTACCTATTAGGATAACCGTATGATTTTTATTCTTCATTCTGTTAATATGGTGTACTACACTTATCAATTTGCATATGTTGAACCATCTTTATATCCCAAGGATAATTCCCACTTGATCATGGTGTATGATCCATTTAATGTGCTGCTGAATGCAATTTGTTGAGGATTTTTGTATCTATATTCATCAGTGACGTTGGCCTATAGTTCATTTGTTTCTTTGTTTTTATAGTGTCCACACCTTTTGTTCCGTCTTTGAGGGGAAATTCTTAAGACTGTATGCCTTCTTTCAATCCTGCAAACCATACTTGTGCTAAGAGCCTCCCAAGGGAAGTTTCCTGAATTGTTCAAATTTATGTGCCTTCTCCCAGTCCTACAGAGTTGGTCCAGCTTTCTGTATGTGCTCATGAGCCATCTATAAAGGCTTGCACTCACTGTCTGTAGTGTTGCATTTGAGGAACCAACCTTGGGAGGTGGGTGAAGCACACAGAGAATTAATGGTGACTGTGAGCCAGTTGGGAGAGGTCCACAAGGTACTGAGTCCCAAGCAGTTGCGGGCAGCTTCTTGATGGCATCCACAAAGCAGGTTAGTAATATCTGTGGCCCTTTGATGAGTTCTGAGTCCTGGATGCTATGTTTCCAGCTTCTCCCAACCTTTAGCTGTGCCCATCTCCTAAGTATTCTGAGTGGGGCAAGAAAAAAGTGGGTCTCTTGGGCAGCATCCTGTGTGGCTGGGGAAGCTGGGCATTCATTCATTGTGCTCTGACTTTCCCCTGTGGGAGAAATCAGAGGCTGAAGGAATTTCTCTTGGCACTAAACTGCGCTGCTTTGGGGAAGGGGTAGCATGGATAAAGTGAAACTTTATCTTTTCCATTATCTTTTCTTCTTACCATCCTTAATGCATCTATTCTTGGATTTGGGGGGGGGGGGTTTGCTCTAGTTCTTCCCCTAGACTACTGGACTCGCACAAAAGTACTCTCATCTGTAGGTGGTTGTCAAAATCAATGTTCTAGAAAACTCCTATTTCACCATCTGCTAATTAACATTTTTAAAAGTTCCCTCAATTGCTATTATAGAAAATAGACTATAACAGGGCAAGAGGGGGAACAGTAAGACCAGTTGGGAGATTATTCTAGTGGGCCCTATGAGATACATGGCAGCTCAGACAAGAGTAGAGAAGTTTTGGGGGCTTAGTTGTCTCTTAATTTCCTCCAACTCTAAGATTCTGCTTCATCTGAATACTGACTCTCTACCCAGTGTTCATCTCCTGTGACAATCTTCTCACCACCCTAGGTTGACCCTGATGTGGAATGCAGGCCCATATCCTTTTAATTCTTTTACCAAGTGATCACCAACATAAGGAGCTATGTGTAGCTGACTCTAAGTCCAGTGGTACTTCATGGGGCTTATGTTCCAGCACTGGACAGTGCAGCAAAATTTAAAATGTAATATTAAATTGCTGTTATGAAAAGCCCTGCCCATTAATCCCTACCAGCCCCAATATCCAATATGTTGCTATGCCCCTCTCTCTCCCTTGATCTCCTTGTAGCTCAATGCTTCCAAATTATGTGTCCCTCATTTCCTCTTTCAGGCTGCTCACACTAAATTTTCCATACCTTTTTACAAAATAGCAGTTCAGCATTCCCTTTATTTTGCATCCTCCCTCTAGATCCTGATTTGGGGCTTAACTTTTCATAGCCAAAATACCCCTATTAAGGTGTTTTGTCAAACAACATCAATAGAAACTATATTTTCCTAAGCAGGACACTTGGATGTTTTTACACCTCTCTGATACTTAGTTGGAAAGGTAGTAAACAAAGGGAGAGATGGGCTGGAAAGGACTTCAGGAGCCAATTCAGAGCATGTACCACCCCTTCGAGATGGAAAAGGTAATGAAAGAAGCTATATGCAAAACAGTTTCAGCAATAATGTTTCCTTGCCAATATGTACTTTCAGTGTTTAGTGTTTGTTATTACCCAGGGAACACAAAAGCCCCTATGGACATGAAAGTCATAAAAATTCCACCTCCCCCACCCCCCAACCTCCATACCCTTTGGCAACCTCATACATTCTAGTCACTGTAAACTCAATTTTCCAGAAAATTTCAAGAAAACTAGTTTACTACCCTCTTCAACCATTTATATTCATTTTGACTTATTGTATTAAGAGTAGGTACCTGTGAGTGTTCAGACTCTGTTAACAATGTCACAGTTCAGAAGTATAAGAATGATTGTGGAAAAATTAATTTCTGATTCATGTAGCAATAAATTGAGGCATGTTGACTCAAGCATTAGTTTTTCCAAGAAATTTTGCTGCCAGATTTTATTTACAGAATGTCATCATTTTCCAAAACATTATCATTTCTTTTTTCAGATCGTGCCTTCTGACTAGAGTGGGTAATTTGGGGAGGGTTTATACATAATGATGGCCTGAATCCCTTCATTTGTAAAATTGCATAGTACTTGGCTCATTAATGGCTGTTGAAAATGCTAGTCTAGTAAAATCATGAGAAGAGATTTTACCTGGGGAATTTAATTGCTGAAACCAAATTGGACCCGTTCCCAAACATTATCTGAGACAATCAATCCTGGTGCTGGGTATTTCTCACGGCAGATGTTGGGAAGGCACTGCCCTGACTAGACACAATTTGGTATTACAAAGTTACCATCTCAGGGCTCTGCTTCACTCCCTGGACCTGGAGAAATCATCAACCTGTTTATTCAACTCCATTTGGGCAATGGATAAATTCCATTGAGGGCATTGACAAAATTCCAAAAGGCAATACAATGTACATCATATAATCCTAATTTAAAGGATTTAAGCATCTGTCAAAGCCCCAGAGGGGACACTGGACTTTCATCATTAAGTATTTGGTAAAGTTGTGAACTGGCAATAAAAGATTAAATGCATGCCAGGTAAACACTTCTCCATAATTACAGATCTTATAGCCATCTATGTTGTTTTGTTCTCCCACCTAGGCCCTGGTTTGAGACCTGGTGGAAGAAATGCCCTGTATTGTATAAAAGAATGCAGAAGTAAAGCTTCTGATTTACCTAATATCTATTCCTACAGTCTGAGGTAGAGCAGAGTCAGATTTCAGGGGATGAAAATAGAGTGTTGTGGCCCAGATAGGACTTTAATTTCCTTTTGATAATCATGCATTCATGTGTGTGTGTGTGTGTGTGTGAAGAGTTCACAAATTATATCCAATAACTAGGCTGATTATCAGAATCACTTGAGGAGCTTTTAAAAATACAGATGCCCTGGGCGCCTGGGTGGCTCAGTTGGTTAAGCGACTGCCTTCGGCTCAGGTCATGATCCTGGAGTCCCGGGATCGAGTCCCGCATCGGGCTCCCCGCTCAGCAGGGAGTCTGCTTCTCCCTCTGGCCTTCCTCCCTCTCATGCTCTCTGTCTCTCATTCTCTCTCTCTCAAATAAATAAATAAAATCTTTAAAAAAAAAAA
>NW_028046391.1:0-429 GCF_054177405.1 Leptonychotes weddellii
AAACTGAGCTCCCCTTTCTCCCACCGTAACAGGCAAATAACTTGGCTTTGCCAGTTCGTGGCCTTCAAACCAGGCACTGTTCTGCCTGAATGTCATACGTATAGGGTCTCTAATGGACAGGTGCGTGGATGTCCCAGGAACATGTCAGAGGAGCTCTGTCCTCCTCTGGACCCTTGTGATCTGGACTAGGTGGGTTTCTCTTTCTTTCTTTCTTTCTTTTTTTTAATTTATTTTTTTTTATTCTTATGTTAATCCCCATACATTACATCATTAGTTTTAGATGAAGTGTTCCATGATTCATTGTTTGTGCATAACACCCAGTGCTCCATGCAGAACGTGCCCTCCTCAATACCCACCACCAGGCTAACCCATCCTCCCACCCCCCTCCCCTCCAGAACCCTGTTTGTTTTTCAGAGTCCATCGTCTCTC
>NW_028046392.1:0-429 GCF_054177405.1 Leptonychotes weddellii
GGGGAAATCGGAGGGGTGGACGAACCATGAGAGAAGATGGACTCTGAAAAACAAACTGAGGGTTCTAGAGGGGAGGGGGGTGGGAGGATGGGTTGGCCTGGTGGTGGGTATTGAGGAGGGCACGTTCTGCATGGAGCACTGGGTGTTGTGCACGAACAATGAATCATGGAACACTTCATCTAGAACTAATGATGTAATGAATGGGGATTAACATAACAATAAAAAAATTAAAAAAAAAAAAAAAAGAAGGCCAAGGGTGAGAAGCTTTGCCCAAAGGAGTGAATGACTACTGAATGTATTGTTAGGTCCCAAGGCACCAGTATAAGGGATATGTTGTACGGACACTCCTGACGCTCCCCATACAGGAACCTACGCATGACACTGGTCCTAGGACAGGCCAGAGCTTAAGAAAGATTTTTATCTCTAACA
>NW_028046393.1:0-429 GCF_054177405.1 Leptonychotes weddellii
GACGATGGACTCTGAAAAACAGGCTGGGGGTTCTAGAGGGGAGGGGGGTGGGAGGATGGGTTGGCCTGGTGGTGGGTATTGAGGAGGGCACGTTCTGCATGGAGCACTGGGTGTTATGCACAAACAATGAATCATGGAACACTTCATCTAGAACTAATGATGTAATGTATGGGGATTAACATAAGAATAAAAAAAAAACTTACAATGAGACCTTGGAAAAACAAACAAACAAAAAAAAGAAATCCTTAATGAAAGAGAAGATCAAAGAAGGTTATCTTTTAAGCAAAACAGGTGAATGACCATTTGGGTTTCCATTTGGTTATTTTGGTGTTGGCTGGCAAATCCCAGGTAGCACAGCCTGTGCAGAGAGCACCTTAGGGTCTCTGTGTCTGTCTTTACATCTGTGAAATGGGGATAATATAATTTGCC
>NW_028046394.1:0-429 GCF_054177405.1 Leptonychotes weddellii
TCACTTGCTGTGGCATGCATCACTTGCTGTGGCACGGAGCACTTGCTCAGGCACGCATCACTTGCTGTGGCACGCATCACTTGCTCAGGCACGCATCACTTGCTGTGGCACTGAGCACTTGCTGTGCCACACATCACTTGCTGTGGCACTGAGCACTTGCTGTGGCACACATCACTTGCTGTGGCACTGAGCACTTGCTGTGCCATGCATCACTTGCTGTGGCACGCATCACTTGCTGTGGCATGCATCACTTGCTGTGGCACAGAACACTTACTGTGGCACGCATCACTTGCTGTGGCATGCATCACTTGCTGTGCCACGCATCACTTGCTGTGGCATGCATCACTTGCTGCAGCACGCGTCACTTGCTGTGGCACTGAGCACTTGCTCAGGCACACATCACTTGCTGTGGCACGCATCACTTGCTGT
>NW_028046395.1:0-429 GCF_054177405.1 Leptonychotes weddellii
TTGATGGACATCTTGGCTCTTTCCATAGTGTGGTTATTGTGGACATTAATGCCCTCTTTAAAAAGCTGAAACTAGTACTGATTTTTCCCTCTTTGAACTTTAAGGTGAATATGCTTTATTAAGGGAAATTTAATGTTATGGGAAGAAAAGATTCACAATGCTGATCAATGAGGAATAGAGGGGGTCCTAAGGTAAATGCATGTGGCACAGACCAATGCTGAAAAACGCTTTTTTTTTTTTAAGATTTTATTTATTTAGAGAGAGAGAACAGGTGGGGAGGGAGAGGAAGAGAGTCTCAAGCAGGCTCCCTGCAGGGCTCTATCTCACGACTGTGAGATCACAACCTGAGCCAAAACCAAGAGTCAGACACTTGACCGACTGCACCACCCAGGCGCCCTGAGAAATGCTTCTTTAGAATGCTGGCAGGAA
>NW_028046396.1:0-429 GCF_054177405.1 Leptonychotes weddellii
CCATCTGCTCTGTGTTCCATCCTCTGTGCTCACACGCACTTTCAAGGAATGCACTCCTCTAAGTTTATGTGCATTAAAGAAACTGGGGAGTCCTAAGAGTTAGTCCATTTCAACCTATCTGAAATCAGGAATCTCCACCAAGACCCTTAATTACATATTTGGCTTATCAGCACAAGATAAGATAAAAGCAATTAATGTTCCAGCTACACTAGAAGTTTCCTTTAGCAGATTTTCCTCTTGTGCAGAACACCAGAAGCTAAGTTCGCAGAGTTTATTATTATTATTTTTTATTTTTTAAAGATTTATCTATTTGACAGAGAGAGAGCTAGCGAGAGCAGAAACACAAGCAGGGGGAGTGGCAGAGGGAGAAGCAGGCTTCCCACTGAGCAGGGAGCCCGATGCGGGGCTCGATCCCAGGACCCTGGGATC
>NW_028046397.1:0-429 GCF_054177405.1 Leptonychotes weddellii
GGAGCACTGGGTGTTATGCACAAACAATGAATCGTGGAACACTTCATCTAAAACTAATGATGTAATATATGGGGATTAACATAAGAATAAAAAAAAATAAAAAAATAAAAAAATAAAAAAACAAATAAAAACAACAACAACAAAAAAAACACCAAACAAACAAACAAACAAAAAAACTAATGGATATTATAAAAAGGGCACAGGAGCCGGCTTGAAGGAATCTTAATGGCCAAATCTGGGATAATCTAAGTATTGATCCAAATATAGCAGCAATGGCTAAGAATTCATTAGATAAAATAGAATTCCTGGGTCTCTACTGATGATAAATAAATAAATGGTGAGAAGGAAAAGCTCTTCTTTATCATGGAATTTTGTACAATAAATGTAGAAGGAAAGATAGAGTTGGAAAAAAATCACCAT
This sequence comes from Leptonychotes weddellii, assembly GCF_054177405.1. Lineage (NCBI taxonomy): Eukaryota > Metazoa > Chordata > Mammalia > Carnivora > Phocidae > Leptonychotes > Leptonychotes weddellii. The sequence continues at coordinate 421 of NW_028046397.1, forward strand.
TCTGCAACT
>NW_028046398.1:0-429 GCF_054177405.1 Leptonychotes weddellii
AGTTAGACTCTAAAAATACACTAACAGGTTAGGATCTGGTTAACTAGTTCTGTTGCAGATTTGTCACAGAGTCGCAGGATGAATCTTGTGAGCACAAAAGAGTGAAGTGAAAGTGAAAGTTTATTAAGTGATGGTGAGAACAGAAGGGGAAGAAAAAAGAGCTCTGAAGAGTAAGAGGGGTCCTGAATGGGTTGCCATTTATAGAAAACTGACCAGGGAACTTGGTAAATAGCTTGTCTATAACATTTAAGACAAACAAGGTGAATTTGTAAATATCATGAAAATATCATCTATATTTAGAACAAGGTGGATTTGTTATGCTCCTTTCTCTCTGGTTAATATCTCATCTATAACATTTCTCCACATCTGGGATTTCTGTGAAGCTGGTTAAATAGCCCCTTGGGTGAGCCTAGTCACATAGCCCCCTAC
>NW_028046399.1:0-429 GCF_054177405.1 Leptonychotes weddellii
ACTTTGAGATAGGGACACTAAGGTGAGGACCTTCAGATGGGAAGTTTAACCTGGATTAGAATTAGAGGCCCAATTTAATCACGTGAGTCCTTACATGTGGGGAATATTTCCCAGCTGCAGAGAACCAAAAAGATGTCATGGCCATGTGAAAGGGACCCAATTGCCATTGGTGGCCTTGAAGATGGTGGAAGGGGGCCACCGATGGAAGAATGCAGCCAAACCCTAGAAGTTAGAAAAGGCAAGGAAACAGACTTTCCCTTAGAGCCACCAGAAAGGGACACATCCTTATCAACAGCTGGGATACGGCCCAGTGAGACCTGTCCCGGACATCTAACTACAGAACTAAATAAATGTGTGTGTTTTTAAGCCACTAAATTTGTGGTAATTTGACAGCAATAGAAACGTCATACTGTGGCTAACATTGCTTGA